>NC_090708.1:35397878-35700909 GCF_040954835.1 Lepisosteus oculatus
TGATTGAATATATATCTTTTGTATTCTGATAACCCTCTCGATAAGATCTGTTAGGTTTATATGCATATTCTATGTATTAATAAATGTATCCTCGTGTATTAGTACCTGTGTGTGCGCGTTGTTTGAGTTATGTCGCATGGTTGGATTCTAAAGCCACCAAAAGAATCAACTTTGTGATTTACTGCTACAATTAATAATTGTCTCAGTAAATGCCCAAACCCTACAGAACTGGTGCCTTCAGAGAGCCACTATGATTACATATTTGGCGTCCCTGAACCGGTTTTCTCTACATTTATTTGGCGTCCCTGGCATGGGCGTGGCAAGACTGAAATGAGTCAACCAAGCGGAATAATTCAATATAAAACGCCGCGGGTTTCATACACGACAATACAGTGTGCTGAAAGCCGAAAGAAAAAAAGTTCCCCTTGCTCTTTAAGCAGTGCTTGATTGTTTTCTGATCTTTTGCGATCTACCGGGTTGATTGCATACTTGATCTTGTGGTTTTCTGTGGTAAAACTGTGATTTCGTACTTAAAAGTAATACTCTTTAAGTTTAACGATGGTTGCTAAAAGGTCTGAATTCGAGTCGCTATTAAGCACTCTCTCTAGCAGCGACAGGTCTGACCACGATCTCTTCCATATCTCCGTCAGCGGAGAAGCTAGGAGAATAAATCTCCATTCTCTGAGAGAGCTAGCGAAGGACATAGAGAGATTTGACCCCGCAGTGTCAGAGAATAATATCGAGAGTTATATTCAAGACCTCAGGTATAACCTGCAGTACCTGCCAAACGCCACAGAACAGGAGAAAGTGTTTCTGGTTAGAAAAACTACCAGCAGAGCTGTACATGAGTGGATGGCTAGGCAGATGAAAGAAGTCTGTAATGACTTTGAGCAGCTATGTCAAGCACTTATCGAAGAATACAGTGCGTTTATTGACCCGACTGCTGCGATAGCCGCCGCTCTTAACATTAAGCACGAGAGAGCAGAGTCCCCTCGCAAATATTACGAGAGACTTAGACGAACTTATTTTGCAGGGCGAAATGATGAGGGTTGCGAAGAGAACATACATTTCAAGGGTTTATTCATTGCGAATCTCCACCCATCAGTCAGAAAGATGATCTTAATGCATACAGATGCACAGACCATGAAAATGACTGATATTAAGAGATTCGTGCAGAAAGCCTGGGAGTATGATGTCCAAAGTCGCTCTGAGCAAAAAGCTGCTAAAGCGACTGTGTTCGCCGTCAGAGCCAGCAGGGTTAATTCCCCCCTGCTCGAAGGAGCACAGGCTCCTGAGCTGGCTAAGCCCCGTTCCAAAGCACTCACACAGGACCGCACCCAGCGTCCTAAGTGCCATGAGAACACCGGGGGAGGGAAAGGGCTAGAAAAAGCTGAACAAAAGGATTCAGTAGCCGCCCGCCTGGCCAGGCTTGAACAAGCTTTATTAGGACAGGGACAACCGCTCCCCAAGGCTGCCGGAAGCGTGAATGAGCTGATACTCTCCAATGGAGGAGGCGGAGACCCGCCCCCTCTCCCTCCCTCAGTCTATCTGATTGAGCGGAATAGTTCCTGCCTGGATGAGGTCAGCCACTCCCAAGCGAGTGCTGACTCCACCCCTGAAGTCACAGAGCAGGCAGTAAAACGCAGAGGAAAAGCAAGAAGCTTTTACCTCAAGGCTGCCATGGGAGATGTCTTACCCAGTGAGACACTGATTGACACTGAGGTTGAAAGGTGTTTGATGTCACACGGCAAGCTCAAACGGGTAGAAAAAGAAAAGGGCATGCGACTCAGAGAGGAACCTTTGGTGGATCACCAGAAAGGCAAAGTGTGGAAAAAGGTCAAGGCTCCTAAGCCTTCTGTACAGAAGGAAAGGGGGGCCAAGAGGCAGACTGTGCTCACACAGTGCCCACCGAACACAGAAGCCTATGTGAAGATTCCTTCCGTTCCCTCTGGACAAGAAATAAAAATATTTCCTTGTTCCCCAGATATACAGGGAAGTCGTGTCCCGGCTGAGGTCACAACAGCCTCCCTGCCACAGGAGCGGTGCTCCGAGCAGCCGCCTGATCCACCAGGTAAAGCACACCCCTTCTACATCCCTAAAGAGGAGCAGATCTCCCCACATGGCGATGAGAAGGAGCTTTCCCTGTGCACCCTGGCACCCAAGAGGGTTCAGGAACACCACCCCGCAGTGGTGGAAGGGATCCAGATGGCAGGAGAGCAGGTTGGTGATGTAGCCCTCACCCATAGCGCTGAGAGGTCCTCTATTAGTGAGGATCTGCTTGAGCAGCTGTCACAGGGCCACCACCAGGTGCCCCTAGTGCAACATTCACAGGTTAGACAGGAGGTCCAGCTGGACGCTGAGACTACTGCGCTGTGGACACACCTGATCCCAGATGCCGATTCCCTCTGCTGTGACCCAGGGAACCTGCAGTCAGGTAATATTATTTCTCACAACTACCAGGTAGTGAGTGAGACTGACCTGATTGTTCCTGCCTCAACGGCAGGGTTGCCAACACACCCAGTCCCCAGGAAGGGACAGGGAATGAAAGCCGAGCCGGTTTTCTTACAGCCACCAGCTCAGTTTGTCAGTCTGAGTCTGACCAACAGTGGTTCAGCCAGACTGGAGCTGGATGGTCAAGCCACCCGCCTGCCAGTGCAGGACATCGCAAAGAGGGGTGTCAGAATCCCCGCCTGCACTGACATGGGCCTGGTGAGTGATAGTGAGTTCAAAGACAGTGAACTAGCTATCCCAGTGCTGGGGCAGCTCCCTGAACCCCTAGCGAGGGAAGGGGGGAGCGAGCAGGTGTCCTACACCCACGCCCAGCGAACGATTGTAAACATGCCAATAGAGGGATTCCTCAATCAGGAAGTGTGCAGGGTGGACCTGAACAGTGAGAATGGGGTAACAATCCCAGATCACTCAGGTGCTCCAGATGACCACTCAGCCGAGGGTCAGGCATGCTCCACCGCTGCACCGCCCCCTGCAGGGTTCCTAGAGCACAGGCATGAACAAATCGAAAAAGCAGATGCCCTGGAAAAGGAGGAGCAGCATCAGCCGCTGCGTCAGATCTCCCCAGATTTCCAGGAGGTTGGTGCCCAAGATGCCACATGGCATACTGAGAAAGACACCATGTACATGCTGCGCCAGCTTAGAAAGGCAACAGTCACTCAGAAGGAGATGACTGGGATCAGCCACCAGAAAAGACTTTTGGGAGGACTGATTGCTGCCGCCACTGTTGCACGTTTGCTTTTTCTGGTAGGTTTGTGTGCTACTGGCACTCTCACCCTGACTGCCCCAAGAAGGCAGGTGTCAGAGATGCCAGAGGGTAGTGACAGACTGTATCAACAGCAGCAAAAGTTGGAAAGCTTAGGGGAAACCCTACAGGCAACTTCCTATGCAACAGGGTTAAATCTTATTCCCCAAACAGTGGACATGATTGTTGGTGTTATACAGTGGGTTTATGCTTGTGTGCAACAGGCCAGAATGTTGACACAAGACCTGTTAAGGGAGTTTAGTGCCACTGTAGCCAGTCTAACCACGGCACAAATCCCAACCCACTTGATTCCACTCTTCTCAGTAGAGGAGTATGTGACATTAACCCCATCGCTCATAGCTCACCCAGAAGGCAATCCAAGATTGAATTCGGTTCCAAATCTTGAGATGGGTATGGCTACCAAAGCTATCCATTGGCTGTGTCTAAACGATTCACCAATGAAGGGTGTAAAGCTACTAATGGGCAGAGGGAGGTTAATGAACCCCATGAAGAGCAGGTGGGAAGTAATTGGCTGGTAAGCACACCACATTTAACTGACACTATGACTTGTGACGGGCATGATACAGCTACCACAATGCCGCTACCTAACCAATAGTTTTCCTGTAAGTTCCCAAGGAGGCCATAGTACAGCTTGGTGACTTAACACTGTACTGTCTAGAACCAGACAATATAAGACCAAACTTGAGGTCTAAGATGCCTTCAGGTGCCACACTATTCAATTGGATAGAAATCCAAGAAACAGTAAGCCCTGAAGAGGTACAGGTAGTTAGTTTGCTTTAATGGAACAAACCTCCAAACCACCCTAGCAGATACCCAACACAGGTGTTGTGGTTTATCGGGGGGCTGGGAACAGGAACTGTTGTTATTGTAACACTACTGCCGGGTAGCTGGATCATGACTGACAGTGTACTCTGAATGATGTACTCTCACATCAAGATGTACTCTGGGTAGCATGAATGAGTCAAAGGTAGCATGTCAAAAGAAAGGAAGTGACTTCTCCCCAAATATCTACCACAGAGGTATCAGATATTGACAGTGAACTTCCTGATGTGTAATTCCTAGACTGAGATAATGTCTCCTACCGTGTTTATACATACTCCAGATGTTATTCATCCTGTTTGTATCCAATGCTGGTTCTGGTATGAATTCTCGAGGAGTAATGTAGACATTTAAGATTAATGTTCTAATGACAAGGGACATCACTTAACTCTGTTTTGTTTTGAAGGCAACAACGCCTCAGGACCTCGTGACCTTCAAAAAGGGGGGATATGTAGCGGCGAGGCTTAATAATAAGGCAGAATTAAGTGTTTCTGAGCTTTCCCAAATTAGGCCTCATTTCTCTGTTCATCTCTGTGGTGCAGCCACAGAGAAACCATTCATGCAAGGTGATTTAAGGTCCAAGGACAGCTCCCAAAGGGGGATGCACTTAGCTAAGCCTGGCTATCATGATCAATGGTCATCCATTGGTGCCTATCTGTCTAGGGAGTGCGAGTTGGACATCTGGATTGCATTCCTAAGTGTCAGGACTAAGTGACTCATATCTCACCTTGATCAACCAATCAGGGACTGGTAGGGCCGAGTAACCCACGTGGGACTCTGATGCCCATGGAACTTTCAGCCAATCAATGAGCTGAAGTTCCTCCAGGTAAAAACAGGCAACACAGAGAGCCTGAGAGATTCAGATTCAGATTCAGATTCAGATTCAACAAGATTCAGATTGAGATTCTAAAGGGAATTCAAAGGAGAATCCCAAGGGCAGGACATTCTCGCAGCGCGCCTCCTGACCATCCTGAGACTCAGCCCGGACAACCACGGAACGGCCAGTGTGTCCGAGTGCCAGAACTTTCCTTTGTTCTAAGAGTCTAGAGTGGAGGTTGCCAGAGAGTAACCAGCAGCAGGCCTCCTGAACAGGTCGGAACTGTGGACAGCTGAATCACTATTCAGAACTAGCTCTTCATCAGGAACGAACCGGTCCTCTTCCTGGCTTGCTGGGACCCACAGTCATCTTTTCTCCTGTGCACAAACTTTGCTAGTTAATGCCAACAGTGAGCATCAGCAGCGCACCGTCGCAAGCCGCACAGCACAGCCTGGCACCGAGCCAGAGAGCGCGGATTGGACAGCAACGGCCTGCAACTGTTTCTTTGTGCCCGCAGGAGATCTGAATCCCCAAAGATTGGATGAGTATTCAACTTCAATGCATTACAGCTCGAGAATTCAATTGTTATCCAAACCAGTTGATATCAATTTAATTCCTAAGAGTTATGTACTTGTTTGAGTATCTAATGTAGAAGTTGTAACCAAGTTCACTTTACGAAACGGTCTTAATGAATGATATACTGAACGTATGTCCTCTTGATATGTATAACACTTCGTAACTGATTGAATATATATCTTTTGTATTCTGATAACCCTCTCGATAAGATCTGTTAGGTTTATATGCATATTCTATGTATTAATAAATGTATCCTCGTGTATTAGTACCTGTGTGTGCGCGTTGTTTGAGTTATGTCGCATGGTTGGATTCTAAAGCCACCAAAAGAATCAACTTTGTGATTTACTGCTACAATTAATAATTGTCTCAGTAAATGCCCAAACCCTACAGAACTGGTGCCTTCAGAGAGCCACTATGATTACATATTTGGCGTCCCTGAACCGGTTTTCTCTACACGTGGAACAAAACAACCTGCAGCTCCTTTAGCAAATCACCCCTAATGGCTACATAGACATACAGTTTTCATTGTATTCAGCATACTGCACTACTTGGACATAATATATTGCATACACAATGGACACATAGCAGTTCTATTCATATTAAGTTTTATTTAAATTTCTATTACATTATTATCTATTATAATGTAACCTTATTTTCGTAACCTTAATTTTGCGATTCTTGTGATTTTTGTGAACTTGCAGAAAAAACATTTTATTGCCAGAAACTACTGCTGCACACTGTATTGCTGTGCATTTGATAAATAAACTTTGATTTGATTTGATTTTTGAATTACAGCACTTGTCCGACCATTAGATTTGACCAATGTGTCATAACTGGGAATTTAGACAAATATCAAGCCATTCTCAATTTTAGATTTTTAGATCTGCATTTGATTCCTCTGCATATTTATGGTAGTTACATCCCCTATCTCTATAGAGTGTTCTTAAACTGTTCTCTAATGCTTTAAACCAGCACTTACACTTTCAAATCATGCTGTTCCACTATAGCTTTTATAATTAGAATTTTCATTTCACAGCACTATATGTATTTATTTTCTGGTCCAGCTTGACTAGATGATAAGCTAAAACAGGACAAATACTGTATTAATTACAATATAACAACACATAATATTTAGCTCCTGTTTTACAGATATTTCCAAGTCTTTATCAGATTCTTCTCTTTCGGAGACATATATAATTCTACCAGAATTCAAGATATAAAACATCTAAAAATGCCAAGATGAATCCTGCCCAAGAATTATTCTTTCTCTAAAAATGGATGTTAACAAATTAATGGAAAGCAATTGTCCAATCCCAAATAATGTGTCAATTAGAAAAGAACTATACCGTATTATGGCAGCTTCTCAAAGCACGTTAGAGTAAAAAAAAATCAAGGAGAACCATTAGCATAATTAAAACAAGGGTTTAGAATGCAGTAGAACTGGAAGAACTGGAAGAACTGGAAGCCTACAAAGACCTTACAAAATTTCTGACAAAATTTCTGACCTGAAAACATGAAGTACATATTAAAGGTCTTGAAGACCTACTCAGAAATCAATATAGAATAATCAATCGACAACTCATATGCAGGACAAAATAATATTGTCTTCTGCTGGGGATCAGTGCTTTGTTCTCTGTGCTTCAATGTGTAATCATCTTTGTTAAATAAAGGACTAAGTAATACAAATAGATACATTCAACAATATATTATCCTTGGATAGATCTCTTGTTGAAGACAAAAAATAAACTTATGGAATTTGGAAATCTGAATTCTCATAAACATAAGGAAAATGAAAAGTATGCCTGTGTTTCTTTTTATCATAAAAGTAGTAAAGATCTAACCTCAGAGTTCTGCAACACATCTCTACAAATCCTTAAATAAGAGCCAAAACAAATATACAGTTTACTCATGACCTGTGTCACAGGTGTCGGTAACCAAGATCAACGGTTTTTCAATTCCAGATAAATATTTAGGCATGAGACCAAACTAGTTCAGTAGCCTCTGAGTATCAAATGAATGAATTAAAGCCTAGAACATAAAGCCTAGAAAATATAGAAAATATACATATTTTTCTAGTATTGCTTGGTTGTAATAGACGTTCTAGTAACATTACAAAATGCATTTTTAAGTAGCTGGAAATATAAAATTATTAAAAAGTCATGCAGGGACTACAGATGCAGCCATTCAAAATGCATGAGGTACACCACGGTAACATGCAGTGGGCATGTCGCATCCTAACATGGCATGACGCAGTGTCACACGTCATATGACGTCATATCGGAAAGTATCCGGAATCACCTTGTAAAACCGCCAGGAGGAGCCAATAAAGCTTAACCTCTTATGTACAGCATTTGAGCTTTTAAATTTAAACTGTGTATTACAGCATGTTAATCATCAGTCATTAAGAAGTTGGTATATTTTATGAAAGCATTATTGCTCAGGTGGGCAAAAGTGCACAACCTACCTTTATCATAAATATTTTAATTATGCAGAAATAATGTATGCGTCAAAGCCTTTACTGAAGATATTACTAATAGTATTAATAATGAATGACCTTGGACAAGCATTACGCTTTTCCACATTATTTGTAACCGTCATTTTAAATTTAAAGACTTTATTTTTTCATCAACAAAAAGTAACACCACAACATTTTGTTGATCTAACTAACAGGGACGGGACATTAGCTAGCCAATAGGATAAAGGAATAAATTACTTTTTTGTTTATTTCTTTAGCACATTTATTTGAACATTTCCATTGATTGTACAAGCACTGAAAAACTGTCTAATCCCTAGTTCGTTGGGCATTTTCTTTTAGTATAACAGACATAAAATTCCCTTTCTTTAACAGAGCGTTTCATAATTTCTAAAAATGAAAATTATTTAAACTGCGACATTTAGTAAAAAGTCATATTTCTGGGGCGTCCGTATACCAGAGATTATAGTACTGCTTCAGAAGGGTGTCAGCTAGTCAGATTCCAGGACCGGAATTATCTGTTTTATAGTCGAGAATATGTAATCACATATCTAAAGAAATTAATAATGATATTAAATTAAGGATCTAAATATCTAAATATATGTATCTATATAGCTGGTAGTATTACTGTATTTCACTTTCTTTGTAAACACGTTTTTGTTAACACCCGAATCGCAGGTGGATTCAGTTTTTTGGTCTGTTATGGTCTGTAGCTCAAATCCTGCTTAACTAAAAATTAGACAGAGTATTATTGGACAATGTTGTGAGGCTCTGGCGGAATTTATCCGTAAACTGAAAAGTTATAGAGGAGACAGGTTGTGTATCGCTCCTTTTGATACTTGTAAAAAAAACATTCCAATGTTAATGCGACACAGAAGATAATGTGGTGTATTGGTCGTTAGTTAAAAGATTTTATCATTTAATCTCTTTACTGTGCACATTTTAATCCGCTTAGTATTGAATATTAATATGGAATTTTACCACTAAAGGGAAATTTTAGTAGTTAAGCATAAAACGCAGAGGAGCATAACGAAGGTCATAAAGGTCATAAACGATATTAATTTAGGAACATAAACATATTATGTAAACTGTATGTTGCTGTTATTGGTATTTTAAAGAAAAAATACACACCAATACTCAATTTCTCCTACAGTATATTGACATTTTTTATATTTCAAAATAACACGTTCGTACTGTACTGTATGTACAGTACACAGCGGTACCGCAGGTTGAACTGTGGGGCGCAAATCCACCCGAACCCAAAAGCCCAACATATTAATGTGCATTCGCCTGGCGCTGCGTGGTTTTCATCACTCTCACTCTCACTATCTTACTTACGGTAGTACTTCTCATGTTAAGAAAGCTAGTGGTTAGCATAAACTATTAGTAATCAATAATATTAAATTTAGCACTGTAATAAATTGTGCTATTAATAAATTCTATTCTACTCTGAGAATGTATGGGGGAGAGAAGAATGCCCGTGGTCTTTTCACTGATAAACTTGTGTCAAGCTGTCAACCAAAACCAGCTGTCAATTGTGTGTCTATAATATTGCTAATTTGATATTTCTAATTGCTACTGCTACTGAGTCTGTGTCTACAGTACATTGTTTGTGAACAAATCGGTTTCACAGGTATTTTCAACCCCCAGCCACTTGTTTCATTGGTTGTTATCCTGTAAAACGCTTTGAGGAGCCACCTTTAAAGGCGCTATATAAAATAAAGTTTATTATTAATATTGATCATATTTTTCCTCCCAGAACTTGTAAATTGTTGTTGTTATTGTTGTTGTTATCCTTTAAAGCGCTTTGAGAACCATACTGCCCAGCTTGTCAGGGGTATTCTCTTGTAAAATAATGAGTAGAGTTTAGGGGTTATTAGTGCTCCACTTACAGTTACCCAATGTAAATACATTTTTTCTCCAAATCCACCACCACTTGTATGAATCATAGCCCTGCCAAATGATGCAAATTCCGCTGCAATGGTTGTGTGCTGGAATTATTCAGTATGGCATCTCCATGTTCCAGTAAACACTGCTCTGTGTGCAAATGCAAATGCATTTAAAAAAAGTTTTTTTTTAAAAAAGCCACCTTTAAAGGCGCTATATAAAATAAAGTTTATTATAATTATTAATATTGATGATATTCTTCCTCCCAGGACTTGTAAAATTGTAGATGTTATTGATGTTATCCCATAAAGCACTTTGAGAAGCATACTGTCCAGCATTTTGTATTTCATTGCACTTTGACAGATCGTCTTATAATCACTTGTTGTTAGAATATCCCCCAAGAGGATATTCCCCTTAAGAGGATATCCCCCAAAAGGTATCCAAGTAACAGTGTATTTGAGGAGACTGGTGGGCACCAATGGAGGGGCGCACAGGGAATCAGATGGGGAGGAGGAGATGGCCAGCGCGGCAACACCGGGGGACTCCTGAGGGGTCTTCCTGGCCCCTGGCAGCTGCTGCTTGCCCCCAAAGGCACTTTAGGGGGTCACTCGGCTGCTGGGGGAACCGGCGCTTCTCTGAGTCCGACATCATCGGCCATTCACTGTCCATCCTCCCGCTTCTGACACCAATGTAATGAATTTGGGTTCGTTGAGGACGACCACAGAGGCTCAGACTTGTGGAGTTAAAAACTGTGCTTTATTTCTTCTCCGTCACCACCCGCCAGCAGCACTCCCGCGCCCAGATGAGAGAGAGACACAAGACAAGCCCTCCAAGAGCGCAGGCCCGAGAGAGAGAGAGACAGACAGAGAGAGACAGAGAGAGAGACAGAGAGAGAGACACCAAGGGGTGCAGAACCAGGGAGCTATTTACATGGAAAACGAGCGATCTCCCCAGACTGTACGCCCGTTTCACTGTTACCTGGATACCTCTTGGGGGATTTCCTCTATATCCTCTTGGGGGGAATATCCTCTTGGGGGATATTCTAACAACAACTGATTATAAGACAATCTGTCAAAGTGCAATGAAATACAATATGCTTTACGGGATAACAACAATAACAACAACAATTTTACAAGTCCTGGGAGGAAGAATATCATCAATATTAATAATAATAAACTTTATTTTATATAGCGCCTTTAAAGGTGGCTTTAAAAAAATGTAATGCTTTCGTATTTGCACACAGAGCAGTGTTTACTGGAACATGGTGATGCCATACTGAATAATTCCTGCACACAACCATTGCAGCGGAAATTGCACCGTTTGGCAGGGCTATGATTCATACAAGTGGTGGTGGATTTGGAGACAAAATGTATTTACATTGGGTTGCTGTAGGTGGAGCACTAATAAGCCCAAAGCTCTACTTATTATTTTACAACAGAATGCACCTGACAAGCTGGACAGTATGCTTCTCAAAGTGCTTTACAGGATAACAATAACAACAACAATTTACAAGTTCAGGGAAGTATTATATGATCAATATTAATAATAATAATAATAATAATAATAATAATAATACACTTCATTTTATATAGCGCCTTTAAAGGTGGCTCCTCAAAGCACATTACAGGGTAACAACAATAATAACAACAACAATTTACAAGTTCAGGAAGGAAAAATATGATCAATATTAATAATAATAATAATAAACTTTATTTTATATATCGCCTTTAAAGGTTGCTCCTCAAAGCGCTTTAAAGGATAACAACCGATGAAACAACAGTGGCTGGTGGTTGAAAATACGTGTGAAACTGATTTGTTTACAATATACTGTAGACAGAGTGTTACACCAACGCATTAGCGATTGTTAAAGCAACCTTAGTTCCATTAAGGAGCCGGGAGCAATAATAGTTTTTTTCCTTGATATTAGATCTGCAAGGCCATTTGGCTGCAGCGAATGTGAATTCTGTCTGAAATAATAATACAAGTATTTTAATCAAGATTCCCTTATAAAATTAACTTAAAACAAAACAAAAACTAAAAATAAGATACAATCTACAGACATTCACAACATAAACATATCTTAAAACATTTACATATATTGTTAAATTATTACTTTAAATATATACTTTAAGTTACCGAAACAGCCATTTAATAAAATTGTTGCAATTTTGTTCTTGTTTGGAGGTGGGGATATTCTGACAACAATTGTTTTAAAGACAATCCGTCAAAGTGCAATGAAATACAATATTACGGGGGTACCTTTAAAGCGGACACGACGAGAATAAAGTTTATTATTAATTTGCTGGTCAGAAAGGCGAACATTATTATGCATAAGACAAAGATAACTATTTACGTTGCATTGCCAGATTGTGAATCAATAAAAATATTAAATTAAACACGGGTTTGCAAGTTAAATGGAAATGGGGGTGATGGGAACTCTTAATCTAAATACAAATACAATAAATAAAACAGGTTGAGATAGTTAATAACCACTTTTTATGTGCGAAACACGGGTGATTTTTCTTCTTCATGATCAGTTTAGAAATCTGTGTACGCTCTAAGGTTTTTACTTCCTAATTAAACTTTTAAAATACGCGTTTCAATATAGAAGCAGCATATGCTCATGTCTTCCTGCTATGTAGAACAGATCAGCAAGTTTTTTTTTCTCCAATCAGAGGGGTGTCAGACGGTGTCAGCCAATCACCATTCTGAAGCCTTCCATAATCTCTGGTATAGGGGTAGGCCAGAAGTCTGTGGCATTTTCATTTTAGGAAATTATGAAATGCTCAGTTAAAAGCAAGGGAGATTGTCCTTGATAGTGGCCTTTTACAGCAGCCATATCACCCTGCAACTCACAACTGGCAACCCACTGAAGCTAAGCAGGTGTGAGCCTGGTCAGTACCTGGATGTGAGACCTCCTGGGAATAACTAAGGTTGCTGCTAGAAGAGGTGTTAGTGGGGCCAGCAGGGGGCACTCACCCTGCGGTCCATGTGGGTCCTAATTCCCCAGTATAGTGACGGGGACACTATACTGTAAAAGAGGCACCGTCCTTCGGATGAGATGTAAAACCGAGGTCCTGACTCTCTGTGGTCATTAAAAATCCCAGGGCGTTTCTCGAAAAGAGTAGGGGTGTAACCCTGGCGTCCTGGCCAAATTTCCCATTTGCCCTTACCAATTATGGCCTCCTAATAATCCCCCTCTGCTCTGCTCTCCTCCCTACTTGTCATTCCCACTGATAGCTGATTTGTGGTGAGCGTTCTGGCGCATTATGGCTGCCGTCACATCATCCAGGTGGATGCTGCACATTGGTGGTGGTGGAGGGGAGTCCCCATTACCTGTAAAGCACTTTGAGTGGAGTGTCCAGAAAAAGTGCTATATAAGTGTATATACTCCCAATTATTATTATTATTATTATTACCTTTTGTTACAGGGTTACTCCCTGGAAATAAGACACAAAAAGAGTACTGTTGGACAATGTTGTGTGGCTCTGGTGGAATTTCTCTGTAAACTGAAGAGTTATAGAGGAGACATGTCATGTATCGCATCTTTTCACACTTGTAAGGAAGTTCAAATATTAACGCAATACGGAAGATATTATTAATAACCTTTTAAATCTGAAGCTACTTCACATCAGCATGTCAACATCATGGTGCGCCCAGCAGCCCTTTTTTTTGGCTCTATGAATGAGATCGTGAGGCATACAGCCAATGTTTCTAAATAAAAATGTATTATAAAAGTTATAATCATATTATATACAATCATAAATAAACGTCATATTTACAATTGGTTTAATTTGTCATCACACTTCAAACTTGCAAAACAAAGAAAATAAAAATGATTGTAAAGTTCTCTAAAGCCTTCTCAGTCAAGAAGGAGAATTCACCTAGAGAGCTGTGTCAGCATGTGTAGGCTGCAAAAAGACTCGGGTTTGAGCCCATGAGGTGAGGGACAAACTGAGTGGGAGCACAAGGGCAAAGCCCAAGAACCTGCATTTGCTACAATATACTATTTCATTTTAAGACTTTTTGTAATAGGGCAGAGCGGTGGCTCTGTGGCTAAGGTTCTGCGCCTGTGACTGGAAGGTTGCTGGTTCAAATTGTGCGGCTGGCAGAGGAATCCTACTCCATTGGGCCCCTGAGCAAGGCCCTTAACCCTAACTGCTCCAGGGGCGCCATACAATGGTAGACCCTGCGCTCTGACCCCAAGCTTCTCTCCCTGTCTGTGTCTCCATGGAGAAAAGCTGGGGTATGCGAAGAGACGAATTCCTAATGCAAGAAATTGTATAGGGCTAATAAAGAAACTTTATTACATTATTAAAGGCTTGTTTGAATTTCCCCACTGGCATGCAGTATTTTTTAATTAGATTGAACTGGTTGAACTGTTTTTTACTTCCATAAAGTAGTTTTTTTATTGAACACATTATGATATATAAAAATAAAATGACAATATAATGTACATAATATTTACTACTTTCTTTAAAAATATATTTTTTGTTGCAAGAGAAACACGTGTCTTGAGTGGAAATCAAACACTGGCTACTGGGTTCAAAGATATGCATCTAATCCACTCTCCCAAGCAGTCATTTTGAGAAAGTGCTGAAACATAATCATGAGTCAAAGAAGTTGATGCAGATGTTTAGTGGAAAGTGGAATATGGTAATAGTTTGAGCTATAAATTTATATTAAGATCCTTAAATTAATATAGTTATTAATTTCTTCAGATATGTGATTCCATATTATATTCCCTATTAAGTGGATTCTAAAAAGTATACGTTTTTTTACTGCGATGATGAGCACAAGTATTCATCTAAAAGGTAAATAGATATAGCAGAATGTGCATGTAAAAACATTTCCAAAATAACCACGGTAACTAACCAAGTGAAAGACTTTGATGCATAAAATGTCTATAAAGAAAGTGGGATACTGTTGTGTATTTTTTATTTAGACTACCACTATCAGCAATATACAGTTTACATAATATGTTAATGTTCCTAAATTACAGATGCAGCCATTCAAAATGCATGGTACAAACCCGCGGTATGGTAAACTACCCACAAGCCACCGCAGGGCACCGCTGTAAGTGATTGGCTGGCCAAAATGACCGACAGGAGCACTCGTGGTGCATTGGTTGGAAGTGAAAAGATTTAATCATTTAGTCTCTTTACTGTACACACTTTAATCCGCTTAGTATTGAATATTTATATGAAATTTTACCACTAAAGGGAAATTTTAGTAGCTGAGCATAAAAAGAAGAGGAGCATAACGCATCGAGAGGTCATAAACGATATTAATTTAGGAACATAAACATTACTGTACTGTGTATGGCTGGTCTTGGTAGTTTAAAGAAAAAATACACACCAGTCTTCCATTTCTCCCTAAACATTTTAAGCATGAAAGTTTTATGAAACGGTACCCAAATATGTGATTGTGTATAGAATGAGTTTTAATTTAAAAAAATTATTTAACATGAAAATTAAGCTGTTTACATCTTCCGCCTGAGAACAGTCACCCGTTGCTACCCAACGCAGAAACACAACCACTAACTAGCAAAGAGAGGACATTAGCTAGCCAATATGATAAGAAATAAACAAAATAATCATTTATTTCTTTTTGCACATTTATTTGAACATTTCCATCGATTGTACAAGCACTTGGAACCTGTCCAATCCCTAGTTCATCAGGCATTTTCTTTTACGCTGCGGGCATTCTCCCGGTCTGGCACCGGTCTGTGTCTTCTATGAAGAAAGATGTGAAGACGGGGGTTTGTATTTAATCTTTTCTGTAGGGGGTTTAGACTTCCAAGTCACAAGCAGGGGTTTATGGCAGGAAAGGGGGTTAACTGATAAGGAGTGCAGATGCCAGCTAGGAACCCCCCTGGGTGTAATGTTAAACTGACCATTTGCCCAGAACATCATAAACTGGCCAAATACCATGAACCCCCCTCTTTACCATCAGACCGAGTGACGTCAGAAACGGAGAAGAAAACTGTATATAACCCAAAAGTTTGTAACAATACGGGAAACAATACTTCGGTTTTGTTGTTTCTTGCGGGAAACAAGACTTCGGCTTTATTGTTCCTTGCATGCAATAAACTCATCTGTTTCACTTCATCTCGGGATCAAGAACCTTATTTCTTCTGTTACAACAAATTTGGCGTAGTCGGCGGATGCTCCAGAAGGCGCAGAACTTCCCATCGGCAGGAGAGACGGTCAGCGCGCACATAACTAAGAGGTAAGGACTCCTCTTTTATTTAAAAGTCCCGACTCTCTCTGACCGATTGGGAAATCTCTGCTCCCTGCGAGAATCGCCCGAGATGACGGAGTAAACGTGAGTTTCTGAATTCCTCTGGCCCGGGGAAGGCACCGGTGTATGTAATGGGTTGTTTGCTGTAAGCCCAGAATTTGGTCTGGCAGGGGTTCCGCGGTATTGTGTACAGGCGTTCGAAGCTGGTGTATGCCTTAATTGCGCGTGGAGTTTTGAACGGGTTTTGGACCCTTACCGTGAAGTCAGGACTGGTGTGGGTCTTAATTGCACCCGGAGTTCTGAAGGTCAGAACTGGTTTGGGTCTTAATTGCACCCGGAGTTCTGAGGCTCTGAATCGGTGTGGGCCTTAATTGCGCCCGGGGTTCTAGAGCAAGTGGTGCATTGAATGCACGTAGTTCAGGACTGGTGTGGGTCTTAGTTGCACCCGGAGTTCTGAAGGTCAGAACTGGTGTGGGTCTTAATTGCACCCGGAGTTCTGTGGCTCGGGATCGGTGTGGGCCTTAATTGCGCCCGGGGTTCTGGAGCTGAGTGGTGCATTAAATGCACGTATAATCCAGGATTGGTGTGGGCTTTAATTACGCCCGGGGTCCTGAGATTAGCTACGCCTTGATCGTGCACAGATTGGCGTGGCGTGGTTTTTTTTTTGTTTTAAAGGAAACAGGAGTAGAAGAGATATATGTATGTATGTTTTTGGTGTTTTCCTTGTTTGTGAAATACATATACACACGCACGACACTAACATAAACACACCTCATAATAAAAGAGCAAAGCATTAAGTAGCAGGATTTAAAGGACGTTGAGACCCGAGAATCGCCCTGATTGAGCTCAGTGCGTAAGTCCACCCCGGGGCAAAAGCAGCGATGCTGGCGTTCTGGGGATGGTGAATTACTGATCAAGAAAGGGGGTTTTCGAGGTCTCGTTTCTTACCTGTGAACAGTGCGGTGTAAATCCTCTCTAAAGTCTCTGAGAGGTATTTAGATCTGGAGGTAACAGACGCCCTTAGCTGAATGAGTGCAGTAATGCACAGGTTTTTCCAAGTGAAAACATCCCCCTACTGAATGAGCTGTTACCTCACACACGACAAAAGTAAATCTTAAAGAAACCAAACATGTGTGCTAATTGGGTGTTTGAGAAAGTGGTGGAAGTATCTGATTACATATCAGAAAAGTGTAAATTGACTGAAAGGGAAGAGAAATATAGGAAGAAGCTGAGTCTGTCAGAAGGAGTTTGGGGCGAAGATGCCTGTAAAAAAGCGTACGAACATTGGAACAAAAACAAAGATTTAGCTGCAGCCCTGGTGATCGGCCGACACCTGAGGTGGCAGATTAGCATGAAGGAGAAATCAGAATGGGATAGAAAAGAGAAGGAGTTCACAGAAAAAATAAAAGCGTTAAATGAGAGGAAAGATAATTTATTCGCGGCAAAAGAGGTACTAGAAAAAAAACTAAAAGAGGCAGTACAGGAGAATGAGAAATTAAAAAAGGAATTAACTCCTGGTCACGCTGCACTGGTTAATGTGCTACAGCCGGCGACTAAGTTATATCCTGCTCTCCCACAGGGGAACAAACAGGCAGGAAACGAAAATAATTGGGATCAATTCCCTCAGTGGCCATATGGAGAAGGGGAGTCTGATTGGGATAACACTTGGTATGAGTGTGATAAAGACGGATCAGGGTCTCCCCTGTTAGAGGGAGGGCGCCCGCAGGTCTGTACTCTCACTCGAAGTGGGAAAGGACTTGATGTAGCAGGGGCTGGTGCCGTTGATGACAGCGCCACTCTAACTCCGTCTCGCACCCCGCCGAGGGGGTCCGTTCTCGCACCTACCTTCCCTGAACCCCCAATACGATCAAATCCAAAACCGGAGGATATTGACCGGTGGGCTAGAGAAGTACCGCACCCAAAATTAGGGATGCAGCGAACCTGGAGTGCGCTTCAGGAATTAAAAGATACTTATGGTATCTCCCCCCTGACTGCCGCTATGATCCTCAGAAGGACAGGGGAAAAGCGTGTCGGAGAACTTAAACAATTGTGTGAGGATAACGGCAGGGGAGGGCGATGGGAATGGGTTTGGCGATGGCTTAAACAAAATTATCCACCAAAGACAGATTGGAAAAAGATATCTGCGTGTCAGCAAAAAGAAAGCGAGGATGTGGCTGACTTCACTGACCGCTTCGTCACACTCTGGCTGGAATGCTCAGGACTGAGTGACGAAGATGATGTGAATAGCGACGCCTCTGCTGTAATTAAACAAATTTATTTGGGCGGTCTTAAGCCTGATATAGCCAAAGCCCTTCAGTTAAAAGAGCCCGAAATAGGGCAAGATACGACTAAACAATTTGAGGAAATAGTTAAAATGGCACGGCAAATCGAGAGAAATATGTATGCTAAGGTGCGGGCAATACAAACAGGGTGGACACCCCCCATACTGAAGGGTGGAGCTGGCCCTGACACCCGACTAAATCCAAAAAGCGAAATTACAACTCGGTGCCATTATTGTAAAAATTTCGGACATTGGCAAAAGAATTGCAAAAAGCGATTAGCCAGTGAGGGCAGGTTTGGAAGATACCGAGATCCCCCTTTCAATCCCTCGAATCGAGAGGGGCAAAAAAACCTGTTGTCACAATTACAGGATCTGAGCGAAGCAGACAAACACGCTATCAGGGAGCTTTTAAACTAGGACTCCCCCTAGTGGCCTCCCTACGCCTATCTCAGGAACTGAGTGAAAAAGAGCTCAAATTACAATGCACGATTAATGGGATTCAAATGTCACTTTTATGGGACACTGGGGCTCAATTATTGTGTTTATCTGAACAGTCAGCCAAACGGTGTGGTGTCATGTTCACAGGGAAGGAGCTGGAGGCCACTGGTGTAGGGGGTAATAGAATAACACTCAGAGAAACTCAAGAACTCAAGATTAGACTAGGAGATGGGGAGGTAACATTTAATGCTGTCATGTGGGTAGGATCTACCCCAGATCTGTTGGGATGGGATGCTCTGAAATACCTACAAGGGGTTACATTAACCGTACATGAGGAGAGGGTGGAGGTAAACATCTGGTCCCTCCAAAAAGACGAACTAAAAGGGCATCCAATTTGGACTATGGATAAGGACGAATGCGGGCTTCTGGATATGGAACCCGCCACATTTACTGGGAAATCCCCGCCATACACAAAGCCATATAAAATCAACAAAGAGGCGGAGGAAGGGGTTCGACCAGTAATACAAAAACTATTGACTCAAGGCATTGTACGAAAAACACATAGTACAAGCAACAGTCCAATATGGCCCGTAAAGAAAGCCAGCGGAGCATGGCGATTCACAGTTGATTACTCAAAAGCTAATCAACACATCAACCGTCTCACCCCCTTAGTAGCAGACCCCTCTGCTATTTTTCAACTACTGACCCCTGAGCACCAGGTGTTTTCAGTAATTGACATGGCTAATGGGTTCTGGTCTGTTCCTCTACACCCAGAGGTACAAGATTGGTTCGCCTTTGTTGTAGATGGAGAACAATATACTTGGACCAGGTTACCACAGGGGTTTCATAACAGCCCCACAGTGTATCACATGGCACTTCGGAGGCATCTCCGGGAGCTGCCTCAAGTGTCCTCCGTCGTTATCCAATATGTGGATGATATTTTAATCGCGTCTCCTGACGAGGAAACCCACAAGAAGGACCTCCAAATTATTCTCAACCATTTGGTTAAAAAAGGACACAAGGCTAGTTATAGCAAAGCACAGTTATGCCTAGACACCGTAATTTACTTGGGACAAAAGATTAGTCAGGGAAAAAGGGAATTGACAGAAGATCGGGCCCAGGCAATCCGAACACACCCTAGTCCCAATACGGTGAGAGAGCTCCGATCATTTCTGGGTCTGTGCAATTTCAATAGAAATTGGGTTGATGCTTTTTCTGAAAGGGCCAAACCACTTACAGACCTATTAAAGGGGGGAGGGAGGTCCCTTGATCCTATTGCTTGGAGTCCTGAAGCTGAACATGCTTTTAATGATTTAAAACAAGCTCTGTTACAGGCTCCTGCATTGGGGTTTCCTCAGACAGACCAACCATTCTACCTCTACGTAAGTGAAAAGAATGGATTTTGGACAGCTGTACTAACACAGGAACATGGGAGTAGGTACCGCCCGGTAGGGTATTACTCTGGATCCTTGGACGAGGTAGCCAGGGGCTGGGGACCATGTCTACGAGCCGTTCAGGCCGTCTGTCTAGCAGTACAGGCAGTCAATAACATAGTGCTAGATCAACAACTGATTGTTCGATGCCCACATGCGGTACACACCCTCATGTCCCCGAATCGGGTCAGTCAGGTTAATGCGATACGATGGAGCAAGTGGCAGGTCTTGTTAGAGGCTCCAAATATTACCATTGAACGTGAAGGAGCTCTTAATCCAGCCACATTGTTACCTGACCCATCAGAAGCCTACATGTTAGAACACAGCTGTGATGTTTGGGCAATGGGAGAAGATGAGGGCATCAAAATAGCCGAGCAACCACTAAGGAATGAAGACCTCATCCTTTTCACTGATGGAACTTCATTCATAAATTCTAGTGGGGAGAGGAAAGCGGGTTGGGCTGTGACTACAGAACATGATATCCAATGTGGGGGAAGATTTGAGGTACCCACGTCAGCACAGCGAGCTGAACTGAAAGCTTTGGTGGAAGCCTGTAAATTAGCAAAAGGCAAGACCACCACAATATACACAGACTCACGATACGCATTTGGAGTATGCCATGATTTTGGAAGGTTATGGAGTAATAGGGATTTTTTAACCTCTGCTGGCACTCCGGTAAAGAATGCAGATCTGGTGTCTGAGCTGCTTGCGGCTCTCCAACTCCCAAAGCAGGTAGCTGTAGTCAAATGTAAGGGCCACAGCAGAGAGGACACTCCCGAGGCCAGGGGCAATAAGCTAGCAGACTGGACAGCACGTCAAGCTGCCCTGGGGCAATGGGAGGAGTGGGCTATAGAAAAACCTCTTCAGATTATTTCAGTTTGCACAGTGAACATACAGGCACTCCGGACGGAACAGCTCAGCGAGCTCCAGGCCCAGGCTCCAAGGATTGAGAAATGGACCTGGATGGAACGCAATGTGGGGCTGCAGAAGGATGGGACCTGGAGGTGCCAGCGTACGGGCAGACCCGCCTGTCCCAAGCAACTAATGCCCTACCTGGCACAACAAATACACTCCACAGGGCACCCAGGCGTTAGCCAAATGGGTGGGCACAGGCTTCACACCCTTCGCAGCTGATGTGGTACAACGCTGTGGAGAGTGCCAAAAAGCCACTGGAGCACCGCCGGTTCGGGCTCCTAATCTTCGACGTCCTGCACCCGAGGGGCCCTTTAGACTGGCAAATAGACTATTGTTCACTGCCACCCTGTAAAGGGAAAACAGGCCTCCTAGTGATGGTGGACCAGTTTTCTAGATGGGTGGAGGCTGTCCCTGTCAAACGAGAGACTGCGCAGACAACTGCCAAATATCTCGTGACAGAAGTAATTCCCCGATGGGGACTCCCGTGTCGCATAGACTCAGACCAGGGCACACATTTTACTGGAAAAGTGTGTCAGGTGGTGGCAGACCTACTAGGGATCAAATGGGACTTGCATTGCCCTCATCACCCGCAGTCCTCCGGCATGGTGGAACGGGTGAACCGGACTTTGAAAGCTAAATTGACAAAGTACCACTTGGGAGGGATCCCCTGGGTGGATGCATTGCCCGCCGTACTGTGCAGCATCCGGGCTGGGACAAATCGAATAGTGGGGCTGAGCCCGTTTGAGGTGATCACGGGGCGTCCCATGAGACTGAGTGACTCTCCAGGACATGACAGAGTAGGTTTGAGTATACTAACTGATTCTCTGTTACAGTATTGCAAGTTGCTGACAGAGGCCACCCAAGGAGCCCGTGAGCAGGTCCTGGAGGCGTGGGGACCACCACCTGAAGGAGGGCACGACCTCATCCCAGGAGAGTGGGTGTGGATCAGGAAATTTCCTTCACAGGTTCTCCAGCCCAGGTGGGACGGACCCTACCAGATCCTGTTGACAACTGAGTCTGCGGTTCGAGTGGAAGGAAAAGATCGCTGGATCCACGCGTCACACTGCCGACGAGCCTCATCCCCGGACCCAGAATGAAAACATTTCTGTCAATAATGATAATTGTTGCTGTAGAACTATGTTCCGCAGGGATTAATGATCATCTCTCCCACAAAGGAGAACATGGAATTAATTCCTTTTTAGGCCTCTCCTATCTGACAGCTAAGAAAACCAACCAAAGTGCCTGCTGGGTGTGTGCCGCATTACCCAAATATGTACAGGGAGGACTTCCTATGGGGGCCATTCCTTGGCGTCTCGAGGAAGTCATAGGCATGATCATTTGGAGGGATAATTTAGGAGATTTTAATATGACAAACTATGGGGGTTGCCATAACACGACTTTAACCTGCACAACATTACAGTATCTACAGGAGCGAGGCTTAGAGCCCACGAGTTTCACAGGCTCTTACGCTCCTAAATATAACAGAAGCCATACACCACCATACCTGACTCTAAATAAGGAACGTGAGGGAAACATATGCTTTCAGCACACTAATGGTCTGCACTTGGTTGGATGGAGTCGTTGCAACCTTACCATCGCTGCAAATATATCCACCTCTACCTTCCAAATTCCAGGATGGGATCGGCACACCCACAATTCGGTATAAGTTTCTTATTTTCAGAGGCATGGGGAGCGCCAAACGGAACATATTTCATTTGTGGAAAACGAGCCTACCCATGGTTGCCAGCCCAGTGGTCTGGCTCATGTTATTTAGGATATGTGGTTCCTCATATCCGTGTTCAAACCCACACCCCCTTCGGACCTAACCACAGACCACAAAGAAAATTGGCTGATTGGGAATATTATTTAGGTATAATATTTCCACAAGCCGGCATGAACTTTCTGAGTCGAGAGTTAATTCAAATGGCTTCGACTTTAGAAGAATTAGCAAATTCTACCTCATCTAGTCTGAAGGCTGTTAATGATGAGATGGTAGCCCTCAGAACAGTGGCCATGCAGAACCGACTAGCTTTAGATTATGTACTGGCGGCCCAAGGAGGAACTTGTGCAGTAATTGGCACTGAATGCTGCACATATATCCCTGATAATTCTGAGCACATCTCAGATCTGGCCCAACACATTTACAATGAGGGACAGAAATATCAGGACTATTATACTGAAAATTGGGGAATTGGATCTTGGGTAAAGTCTGTGTTTGGGGCCTGGGGCGGAACTTTTTTACAGAGTTTATTTGTAGGAATAGTATTGTTTATATGTGTAATTGTAATCATCACGTGCACAAAAACATGTATCACATCTTGCCATAACCGTGGAACGAACAATGTCATGGCAATACATACCTGTTCGCCAAGAAAGGAAAGATCTGCCCTGACATTGTATGTATAAAAATAGGCTACACTGACGTATGCCATATTTTATAAGGGGGGAATGAAGAAAGATGTGAAGACGGGGGTTTGTATTTAATCTTTTCTGTAGGGGGTTTAGACTTCCAAGTCACAAGCAGGGGTTTATGGCAGGAAAGGGGGTTAACTGATAAGGAGTGCAGATGCCAGCTAGGAACCCCCCTGGGTGTAATGTTAAACTGACCATTTGCCCAGAACATCATAAACTGGCCAAATACCATGAACCCCCCTCTTTACCATCAGACCGAGTGACGTCAGAAACGGAGAAGAAAACTGTATATAACCCAAAAGTTTGTAACAATACGGGAAACAATACTTCGGTTTTGTTGTTTCTTGCGGGAAACAAGACTTCGGCTTTATTGTTCCTTGCATGCAATAAACTCATCTGTTTCACTTCATCTCGGGATCAAGAACCTTATTTCTTCTGTTACAACATCTAGGATATAATGTCAGCGATTTTTTGTTAAATTTGGGTTTCCAATAACGCCGCAGCAAACTCTTGTTTTTATGTCCACTATAACAGACAATCTCCTTTGCTTTTAACCGAGCGTTTAATAATTTCCTAAAATGAAAATGATTTACTTTATTTCCCTCACGGGATCAATTAAAGTATCTATCATCTATCTAAACTATGGGACAGAATTCTGGGGTCTCCCTATACCAGAGATTACGGTAGGGCTTCAGAATGGTGATTGGCTGACACCATCTGACACCCCTCTGATTGGAGAAAAAAGACATGCTGGTCTGCTACTGCTATACATACTGTACCAGGAAGAGGATTTCTTTCTATTCGAAATGTGTATTTTAAAAGGTGGAATTTAAATAAAGTTGATGTTTTATCTAGGGGCTGCTCGCTCACCTGCGTCTGAAGAGCAGCTTCTAAACTGTGAAAACATGTGTCTGTCTTTCCTTAGGGGGAAGGGAATCTGATCTGCAAGGCCCTTTGGCTACAAAAGTAAAAAGAAGGGGCTCGCTCTCTCTCTCTCTTTTGATTATTACATCCAATAATCAAAAATGACACAATAAACATAATAACCATAAGAATGACCAACCAACAAAAACAACCATACAAAGATAATACCAACCAAAAACATAGATAACAACCACAATACAATATCAAATATATCAAACCATTAAACTCTCTCAAATTCCTACAATCATAATCCCGCCACTTATGCAAAACCAAACCCTCCTCCCATCCCAGTTTATCCTCTTTATCATAAACAAAATCCACCTCAATTTTCAACATAAAGCATTACACAAAATCAATACCTCAACACTCCATACTCAACAACGATAATTCACAAACAGCCAGAACATGTAACTCCACATTTCCAAATAGACCTCATTTCCATAACCCCTCCCATTATGCATACCAACATCCCTTCCCTGTTCTCTCTCTCCGCTGGCGTTTGTAATCGTTTTTATTTTTAAATAAATTCTAGCAAAGTCATGTATTTTTGAAAATCTTAAGATTTCTATATTTATGTCTTTATTTAGTGGTTTCATTAGTGACAAAGGCTAAGCTTTCTCGGAAAAATGTCTTTTATGTAAACCATGTTTGCTATTAATTCATTTAGGGTTAGAATATGTTCATTGTCTTCCAATGAAAGAAGGGTTCCTTTCGCCGTAGTCGGGTTGACATTAGAAGCTTGCCACGCCCGGACTGTTATACCAACGCATTAGCATGTTAAAGCTATTTCATTGAGGAGCCTAGCTTTCTTAACTAGTAAGTACTGTACTTCCTTGGTTTTGGAGGGGGGGAGGTGTCATTCGCTGGAAATCTCACCCCCTTCTACTTTGAAAATACCTGTGAAACCGGTTTAATTCGTCACAGCCAGCACTCCCGCAGAGAGGGGGGGTTGTACTTGCAGTGTATACAGTAGATGGGAAAGCAAGAGCCGACCACAATGCCGCCCACCTGTTATGCTCTTCATTAATGTCTAAGCCGGAACACATCATTATATCTCATTTTGTATTTCTTTTAAAAAAATCATTTAAAAAAGTATTGTTGTTATTGTTTTTATCCTGTAAAGCGCTTTAAGGAGCCACCTTTAAAGGCACTATATACAATAAAGCTCTTTATTTTTACAATTGTTCATTTGCTGGACAGAGAGGTAAACATTATTACGCAGAAGACAAAGATATCGATTTACGTTGCATTGTGCATTGTGCTGCTGTAATACAGTTTTAAATAATTAGAAGTCTTAACAGTATCAGCTTTATTTATGGGTTTTAAATAAAGGCGATTTACACATGATTTAAATCAATATAAATGTTTATATTGTAACGCATAGGTGACTATTCATTTTTATTAAAATGACTTAAATTCGATCACGTTGTGATATTTAGAAATATAAATTTGTTTGGTGGGAGTGAAGTTTTATTTAATCTCTGAGCCAGGGAAACGTTTTATCATACAGCGTGTACAATTCTTGTGTTGCGGTACATGAATATAATTATATCGTTATTAATTTCTTTAGATACGCAATTCCATATTATATTCCCTTTTAATCAAATTCTAAAAGTATGCTTGTTGACTCTGGTATCACGTTAGTTAAAGACTTCGATGCTTAAAATGTTTAGGGAGAAATGGAATACTGGTGTGTACAGTATGTTTTTTTTAAAGTACCGAGTCCAGCCATATACTGTATGTTTATGTTCCAAAATTAATATCGTTTATGGCCTTCACACGCGTATGCTCCTAATCTTTTTATGCTCAGCTACTAAGATTTCCCTACAGTGGTAAAATTCCATACAAATATTCAGTACTTAAACCGGCACACTTAAGACATTAAATATACATATACAAACTGTATACAGTACAGTTTGCATACAGTAATATGTTAATGTTCCTAAATCAATCTCTTTTATGATCATGTGAAAGGCATGGTGAATCGGAGATTCTCAGAAATTACTGTATTTTGCATGATTGGAAACAAATGCGTGATTGCGAAATGCTGTGTTGTTACTTTTACAAAGACTGTCAATGAAAAAAAGAATGTGAACCAGGGCAATACTTTGAGTTTACAGCTTGTCCAAGGTCATTCATTATTAATACTATTAGTAATATCTTCATTAAAGACTTTGATGGTGACAGCTCAAA
Organism: Lepisosteus oculatus; assembly: GCF_040954835.1. Classification (NCBI taxonomy): domain Eukaryota; kingdom Metazoa; phylum Chordata; class Actinopteri; order Semionotiformes; family Lepisosteidae; genus Lepisosteus; species Lepisosteus oculatus. The sequence goes on from NC_090708.1 coordinate 35,424,564, forward strand.
CACGAGAGGTTGAGCTTTATTAGCTCAACCTTGCAGAAATTCCAGATACTATTATTTTACATGCGGTACTATAGGAGAATTTACAGTAACTCACGGTAGACTGCGTAAAGCGCACCACAAAATAATGCGGTATCGCCCGCTTGTTTTGAATGGCTGCATCTGTAATACAGTTTATGAGCAGTCTCTAGTAAAGTAGTAAAATAGTTATCTAAATGGACACTTGCATCTATTCGTCAATATTATCTTAGTTTACAGGAGAAATTTTACAACCTCTTCGTGCTTAAGTCCTACAGGTCGAGCATGTATCAAGCGGCTACAAGCCAACCCATGCTGTACTTCTTATTAAGGCATTGTGGTGGCTCTGTGGCTGAGGATCTGCACCTGTGGCTGGTAGGTTGTTGGTTCAAATCCTGTGGCTGGAAGAGGAATCCTACTCTGTTGGGCCTCTGAGCAAGGCCCTTAGCCTCGGCTACTCCAGAGGTGCTGTATAAATGGCTGACCCTGTGCTCTGATCCCAAACTTCTCTCTGTGTCTGTGTGTCTCATGGGGAGCAAGCTGGGGTATGTGAAAAGACAAATTCCTAATACAAGAATTTGTATATGGCCAATAAAGTCATCTTAAAACCCAAGATGCCTGTAGCAGCTCATGTGTCTTATTTGTTTCCGGACTGGGCTGGTCATCTACAGATGCAGCCATTCAAAGTTTGAGGTACAAACCCGCTTGCTCAACCACACCCAGGGCCTGCACCAAAGAAACTGTGGCACTGCATCTCAGTTGGCGCCAGGGCCCAGAGGACGCCTGGAGCGCTATCTCCCGGTGGGCCTCCTCCGGGAGAGTAGGGTAACCCTGGCGTGCTAAGTAGGCCACGTCTGCGGTGACCGGATCCAGGGGCTCTCCTGCTAGGCGGCAGCAATCAGCCAACCTCACCCGCAGTAGTCCCGGTGCCTCCTCTCTTTTCTGCTGAAATGCCTCCGGAGGGCCAACGCCAATGCCGCTTAGTTGTACCGCTGGTCCCTGCATCCAGCAATGCCTGGCAGGCCTTCCCCTCCCGGCCCGTCATCTCCACCTGAGACCAGTTTTCCCAGGCTGCCATCTGGAACTGGGCCTCAAACATTTGCCATGGGACCTCCCCATTATAACGCCTCCGCCTCACCGGCGCAAGCTGGTGCAGGGTTGGCCGTCTGGAACCTGCTGGTCTCCTTCCGGCCACACGGCCTTAGGTGACCTGGGAAAGGGTCCCCCTTTCGCTGAGTAGGTCGCCATGGGGTAGCCCTGATAAGGCCTGTGGCCACTGGCAGTGCTGAAGGGTCGTCCCGGCCCCTGGTGGCTGCTGCTTGCCCCCAAACTGCTTTAGGGGTTCACTCGACTGCTGGGGGAACCGGCCCTTCTTCAGGCCAATTCATTTTTTTTTATGATCTCAAAGTCACTTGTTGTCATCTGTTGTTGAAGCTCTGTGAGCTCCGTGACTTTGAGACCACTTGTTATCCTTAGTTATTTGAATCACCACAATTCAAATAGAGAAAAAAGAGCTGACGGACAAGATGTAAAATGTGGCTCCATAAAAAAAAAAATGAATTAAACAATGTGCATTGTTTTTTTGTGCCTGAAAGATTTTCATCATCACCATTTCACTGATTCACAGTATTAGGTGCTTTGGGATATGTTCACACACAATCAAGTTAGTATGTGCCAGAAACCCAAAACTATTCTCTGAAGACATGTTGGCAGTGCACAAAATGTTGTAGCTAAAAATCATTTCTAGCACTCACGAGCCGAGAAGTATAACATGAAATAGGTGAGTATTTAGATCTGCATTTGTTCTGAAAGTTAAGGCTAATTGGCATTAAATAAACTGTATTCCTTTGCGTTTTTGGAAGTATTTTCAGACACATTTAGTACAGCCTCAGAAAATAAAAACTACTTTTAGCTGTACTTAAAATCAGCACTGTTCAGATTTTGTTCACACAGGGAATCTTCACAAGAGGAAATGGTCTGTCTTCGCATGAATGTGAGTGTTTTGGGTCAGGGAAGACGAATACGAACCTATATTCCTTTGAAATTCATCAAAAAAGACACACTCGCCAGAGCTTGCACAACTAAATCCACTTTTGTTGGCATTTATGTACAAGTTTCCCATTCCGTGTCCTCCTAACCCTGGTGTATGCGTAGTTTTCTTGCAGCAGAGCGCCTGATTATTTAATTTACCCTCAAATTGAACTAATGTAATGCTGACACAATTTAGACTGTATTGAGTTCTGGAAATGACAGAGATGATAGTTTATTAAAAAAGTAAAACTGTGGCTTGTATGATAACAGAAAATAATTAAAAAGGTCTAATCAATCAAGGTACAGTATTAGAAAAGAAGAAAACCAGCAACATTCAAGCCCAGGTTTAGAAGTGTGTGTGAGTGTGTACCTCCTTGCAGTATTTCATACAATCAGAAGGACACAGTGAGGACAGCAAGATGCCAGGGTATTGTCTGCAGGGAAGGTCTCATACCCTGTTCTGTTGTTTTAAAAAACCCTGCTCCCATTTTCATCATGGGTACAGCCTCTTCACTGTGCGAAAATACAATCTTTATAAGTTCATGCAGGTAAAAAATTGCTGTTAGGAATGATTTTTTAATCTATTAATGTTAGATTAAAAAAAAAACATTGCCTGATGTTAGAAAGCATCTTGTATTATCTTGCTTGAAAAATACTTTTATTTCAAGAGACAATAAGTAATTCAAGTGTTTTTTTTAACTTCCTGAAAAACAAGACAAGCTATGAGTCATCTTTACAAGACATGTTAAGAGAAGAAATCATGATTTTGGATGTTGATGTAATGTGATTAGAAGACAGCAAGTGAAGTCTTTTTCACATTCTCTGACAAGCCTTGTTTTGTCAAAGAAACAGAGATCATCTCTCTTTCAAAAGACAGCAAACATACTAGCAAAGGTTAATTGCACTATGAACTGCATAAAGAAATGTAAAATAGTCTAGGTGTGAGGGCAGGAGTGGATAGCAGCAGGAATACACAGCAAATAACAGGAAAACATAGAGCAGGGCAGGTGAGAAGAGTATCCAAACGGTGAGTGATCAGAAAACCAAGGAAGGAAACAATTGTTACCACCGGCTTTTCAACACAATTTTTTTTTTAACTTGCTAATACGTCAAACACATTTCCTGGCGTATTTTGTTTTAAAGATGGGAGTGTCTTTCCCAAGTATTAGCTCATCAGTATAGTACACGTTTATCTGTACCATACTGTATACCAGTACAGACAACAAGCTGCACTACTGTATACTGTAGCTTTGGTAAGGAGACAGACTATGGCCAAAATCACGAAGACTCTCTCACACCAAATAATGCAGATGAAAAGAAACGGGAAGTCAATACGAGACATTGTACAGCATTTGGCTTCCATGGACATCTTTGTGAAAGCACAGTGAGACGACATTATAAAGGGGAGAGGAGGCAAAGAGAATCTAAACCAAGGACGATTCAAAGGTAAATAACTTTCTAAAAAGTTCAGGTGGGTAGCTGCGTCAGCATGCGTAGGCTGCAAAGGAACAAGTAATAGGTTTATTCCATGCTGAAAAAAAGAAGAAAGAGAACACAACGTTTCGGCCGTGGAGCCTTCTCCACGGCCCACACACCTGAAGAAGGCTCCACGGCCGAAACGTTGTGTTCTCTTTCTTCTTTTTTTCAGCATGGAATAAACCTATTACTTGTTCCTTTGCAGCCTACGCATGCTGACGCAGCTACCCACCTGGACACACCTGAAGAAGGCTCCACGGCCGAAACGTTGTGTTCTCTTTCTTCTTTTTTTCAGCATGGAATAAACCTATTACTTGTTCCTTTGCAACTTTCTAAAAATACTTTTATTACATGTAAATACAACTACACACATAATTTTTATAACTAACTGTTGATCTCTTTTTTCAAGTCTTATTGTGCGAACCATCGGCAGACTGATGGATGAAAATGATGAGCTGTCAGCGATACAAGCTGTGGGCTGACCTCGGTGCGAGTGTGAGTCAAACATCGATAAGAAGAGTGCGCAGAAGGCTTGGATGGAGATATAAAAAAAACAACACATGCCACATGATAAGGGCATAAAATAAAGAGGAAAGGCTCAAACAAATGCTCCAATGGATTTAACAGGGAGAGGCATTTCATGATGTACTTTTCACTGATGAAACAACAGTGGCTCTGGAACAGTTTTCAACCATGTCATTTTGTAAAAAGGAGAGAATTTTACCACTGAAGGGAAATCTTAGTAGCTGAGCATAAAAAGAATAGGAGCATACTGCAACCCTTGTGAAGGCCATAAATGATATTAATTTTGGAACTTAAACATACAGTATATGGCTGGTCTCGGTACTTTAAAGAAAACATACACGAAACATGGTTTCATTATGACCAGAATCGGTCTTGAGATATTTTTAACTTGATTTACAGTATTTGAGAGGTATGTCTTGACACCGATACTACGTAAATACTGCTCATGTATATGTTTCTAGGTTTATATTATGCATTTCATACGGTCAAATTACTTTTGAGCTACTGATAAGAAGCGCGAAACGGTATGCCCAGGGCGTTTTAGTTTTAGTTTTGTTTTAATGCAGTGCGGGGACTCTGCTTTAACTATATCGCCGTGGATTGATTAGAGATATCAAGTACATACAAGTCATTTTTTAAATGTTGTGGTTTGTCTTGTAAAAATGTTACGAGTACATCATCTGTCAACAATTACACAGGTTCTGTTTCCATATTGCGGATTTTGGTTACGTAATATTATTATCTAATTTCACGTTGTGAATATATGATTTGGGCAAACAGAGCCGCAAAGAAGTACATTATGGGTTGTTGTTTGGTTTTTTTGCAGTTTTATCTAGAACAAGCGATGCTTAAACCTTTGTCTGATTCTTGTGAAACTATCCACACGACAGTTACCTAGGAGTTGACTTCAGTGATGTCACTGAAGGGATGTTTCTAAAAATCCATCCACTGTAAAACGTCTTCTCCAGTTGTCCTGCATATGTATTCGCTAATGAAGCTGTTTGTTCTGAGCCTGGTTCTCTACATTTCTGTATGAACCAGCTTAGAGGGCTAAAGACAGCTTGTGTTTAAATTGAGTGTAAGGTAATTTATGCTTCTGTGTATAATGTTTCTGTAGTGCTTTTTCAGCCCTCTCCATGTGACCGCACCGGTGGCGCTGTGGGTTAGGTTCCTGACTCCCATGTCACATGGTCTGTGATTGAATCCCACTGGAACTATGACTTCTTTATTTAAACATTTCTTTGAAAAAATGAAATGTTTCCCTTGGTCAGAGATTAAATAAATCCTCACTCGCACCAAACAAATTTATATTTCTAAATATCACAACATGATCGAATTTAAGTCTTTTTAATAACAATGAATAGTCACCTATGCGTTACAAAATAAACATTTATATTGTTTGAATCGTGTTTTGATTTAAATCGTAAACGCGTGTTTAAATATATGTTTTTAAAGGCGATATATAAAACTGCTGATTCTTATGGAATGTGTTCCGCCGGGGATTCAAAAATTTTTTTTTTTTATTGCGTATCTAAGCAAAATTGCAGTATAACTTTGTTCATGCACAAACAGTGGCATGTTACATTATTAATTTGGGTGTCTCCTCTTGCCAGAAAGCTCTAAATTGCATTTTGAGTGCGGTTTTTGACTTTTTCTAAATTGCAACCCATAAATAAAGCTGATACAATTTAGACTTACTGTATTTTAAACTGTATTACAGCAGCACATTGGACAATGCAACGTAAATTGCAAAAATACACTTGGAATCTGTCCAAGCCCTACTACGAAAATTATTTAAACTGCGACACTGATCATTCATCTCTAAATAAACTTTATTTGATATAGCGTTTTAAGCGAATAGGTAATTAGATTGCTCATAAACCTAATCGCTTTTTCTACATAAACACAGCGTGATTGCTCTCTGAAAATGCTTTTTCTTTATATTTAGGCTCAGATTTCAACTATAGATCGTATTATTATAAACTTTCTTGGAAAAATGTCTTTTATGTAATCCATGTTTGCTATTAATTCATTTAGGGCTAGAATACGTTCATTGTCTTCCAATTGAGTCGAGTTGACATTGGAAGCTTGCCACACCCGGACTGTTACACCAACGCATTAGCATGTTAAAGCGATTTCATTGAGGAGCCTAGCTTTCTTAACTAGTAAGTACTGTACTTCCTACCTTGAAAATACCTGTGAAACCGGTTTAATTCATCACAGCCAGCACTCCTGCAGAGAGGGGGGTTGTACTCGTCAATGTCTTAGCACAAAGCTGAAACTTCTTGTATTTTCAGATACAAGTGGAAAGACGACAGATTTTAATCGTCTTTTTTCTGAACCAGGGAAAATCTGATCATGTTTCTCTATAACAATAATAAAAAACTTTATTATACATTATTTTACATGTCCCGCTTACACATCACACGACTTTAATAAATCTATTCTTTATTAATACTAAATAAATAATACTAAAAATACTACAGCAAAGAGGTCACTTGATTTTTGGAATAATTCCAAATAGCACAATGATCCACTGGCCTCCCTGAAGTCTGTAGTCCATAATCTTCCAAATACAATTTATATATTATAAATACTAAGCAATTATAAGAAATATACCATCCTATTTCTTTGTGATGTCCTGTAAAAACGAAACCTATTTTTATAAGGCTTTTACTCAAAAGATTTCCAAACACACAAAGCATTTGTGAAGTACTGTAGTATTTCTAAAGGTTACTGGTACAACATCAATCATTAAAGCTTAACAATAAAGTTTAGATTGCTGACTATGGACTAACTACATTAACTAACTGCAATGCAACAGTATACATTTTACAAGTAAGAATATCTGGTTGAATTCTTGCATTTGTAGCCAATTTAATGCAAGAGATTTTAAGTTTTAACAGAAGAAAACTACGAATATGAAAACAGCCATAACAACAAAAATTACTGTGCAAATATCAAAAGGCTACTTCAGTAATTAAATAATAATCACAGTAGAAACCAGACACCGTTTACACCATATTGTTAAGAAAGACTCAAGACAGAAATGTTCATGTACAGCTGGAAAAAACAACTTCTAAAACAACAGTGAAGGCTGCAACATTACTCCCATGCTTTTCCACACTTGTAAGGATAACCTTAAAAGTTAGGCTGTTGAGTCCAATCAATTAAAGCTGGAGTTCTGCAGGTTGTACAGGCTTAAAACGTAGATCGGTAGTTTGTCTGCAATATAGTCCAGTACTTTAGGTGTTTCTTGGTTTGATTTTCCTGCTTTTTAATGCTTACTTTCCTACATTTCCAATGCAGTTCACTATCATTATACACAAAAGCCAAACCATAAACTTTGAAGCTATCAGACTTCAAGAAAACACCTGTTGGTGTTAAATGGTGAGGTTTTATTATAATCTCAGGTATGAAAACAAACTAGCTACATTTTAACACACTTTATAATACAGCACTTTTTTGTTGTATCCCAAGTGATTTGAAGCATTTCTGTTTTAATTTAACTTCTAGAGTTATTTCTAAAATGTTTAGGAGGATATCGCCATAATAAGGGCATGCTTGTCATATACTAAAAGAATAGCTTATAACAGGAAATGCAAAGTCTGTTTTTTTTTAAAAAAAGCTCCTTTAAAGACTGTGCCCCAGAAGGTCCATTTATGTTGAGCTGTGAAAGTGCTTTACAGCAAAAACCTTGTGTAAATGATTAAAAGCAATGATCCAGGGACCAAAGGTGATTCAGGAGCCTAGAACCAATATTTGTGTGCTCGGTGCAGTCAGATGTTGAAATTTGTTCCCCGTTTTTGAAAAAGTCCCACTTTATGCTGTTCCTTTTATTTACAATAAGAATCTAGGAACCTCTAGGAGACATCAACTGCAAAGTGACATGAATGAGAGCCTCTTGAGTCCTGCAGATACAGGGTACCTCATAATTTTAATGAAATCAAATGTGTACTGTATGTGTAAAACTGAAGCTGACCTAACAACCATCCCCTTTTCTGCAGAGTGTGTTTAATTGTACTGTTTCAGCACATCAGTTTTTTTCCCCCACCAACTTTCCAGAGGAGCTATAAATATTTTAAATAAATACCCACAGTATTGCTCATATTGCTATTTGAGGTCCAGTTATTTAGATGCATACATCTTATTTTATCTCAGCTTTTCAGCTGAGATACACAGATCATACATAAACAATGCAGTAAAAAAATGTCTCATCAAGTATTTAATCATTAGGTATAACAGTTTCCCTTTAGGCCTCTGAAAACACCACCTTCTACCTTGTGAATACCAGTACCTCCTAATTGTCGAAAAGCTTTATTTCTTAAGAGCATGACATTAAAAACTGCTCAACTTTACAGCTGCATGTTTGCTTGCAGCATTCCAATACCTCTCAAGCAGTGAAAACAAATAACCTGCTGCAAAGCTGCTTATTATGGAGAAAAATAATCTCAGTTACATTCCCAGATCATAATCATTAGCTTTCCCAGCTGCAAATAACTACAGGTGCAAAGAGACAATGTTCAGACACTCAAAACAACCTGCTGAAACATGAAACCAAGGAATTGTCTTCAGAGATGTTTATTGTCTGGCATACCTCAGGATAACACAAAACCTTCCATACACCCAGATCTATACGGTGTACTGAGAAGAGAGCTAATATACAAAAAGAAATCATTTTCAGACCACCATGACAGCAGAACATGAACCCTGTACTGTGCACTTAATACTTGAAGAAAACGATTTGTGTGACAAACAAATAAACAAAGTCCCTATTTGTCCTAACAAGGTCCCAAACCTGAATTTAAGAATAAAATATCCTTTACGGGATGATGTTTCCCAAAGGCAGATGACCCCACCTGTTGCTTTAAACGAAAAAGGTTTTGTAGACTAACAACTTCTTTCAATATCAGGTTTGCCCTCGCTAACAGCAGGCTTTACATCGTTTGTTTGGTAAATATGGATTTACAAACTGCATTATTAACCAAACCATAAAAAACAATCTCGACACCGACACGTTAATTGTTTAAACCTTTATTCAAAAACAACAAAAGAATCATATCTCGCCACTTGGCAAGGTGTTATGATGAAATCATGTCTTCGTTGTTGGGGCGACTTTTTTGGTAGTAATATGATGATTAATATTACTAAGTAATATTCTTTAGTATAAAAGTTTTTTATTATTGTTATAAACATGATCAGATTTTCCCTGGTTCAGAAAAAGACGATTAAAATCTGTAATCTTTCCACTTGTATGTCATCGAAAAATACAATCAGTTTCTGCTTTGTGCTAAGACATTAATGAGTAGAACCCCCCCCCTCTGCGGTAGTGCTGGCTGTGACGAATTAAATCGGTTTCACAGGTATTTTCAAAGTAGGAAGTACAGTACTTACGAGTTAAGAAAGCTAGGCTCCTCAATGAAATCGCTTTAACATGCTAATGCGTTGGTGTAACAGTCCGGGCGTGGCAAGCTTCCAATGTCAACTCGACTCGATTGGAAGACAATGAACGTATTCTAGCCCTAAATGAATTAATAGCAAACATGGATTATATAAAAGACATTTTTCCAAGAAAGTTTATAATAATACGATCTATAGTTGAAATCTGAGCCTAAATATAAAGAAAAAGCATTTTCAGAGAGCAATCACGCTGTGTTTATGTAGAAAAAGTGATTAGGTTTATGAGCAATCTAATTACCTATTTGCTTAAAACGCTATATCAAATAAAGTTTATTTAAAGATGAATGATAAGTGTCGCAGTTTAAATAATTTTCATAGTAGGGCTTGGACAGATTCCAAGTGCATTTTTGCAATTTACGTTGCATTGTCCAATGTGCTGACAGTTTCTTCAATTTTATTAACAGGCTGTTTTATATTCTTCCTAGGATTGTTGAACGGGGTGGGGAGCATTCGGGAATGTGAGTTATGCGAGTCAGATTATGAATGAATAAAAGCATTTTATTAAAAATGCGTTTGCGTTTGTCTGGGTGCTGTACCAGCTGTACAGAAAATTAAAGTGCCCTTTTCTATTCAGTCTGAGTCACTGTGTCCTATCTCCTGACAGTCGCTGTTGTAAATGTCTGTAGATTTTATCTTATTTTTAGTTTTTGTTTTTTTTCACGTTAATTTTATAAGGGAGAGTGTCATAGAGAAGACTCCCTTGCCCCCATCTTGATTAAAATACTTTTATTTTTTCAAAATCTGGCAATGCCATACAGAATTCACATTTGCTGTAGGCAAAGGGCCTTGCAGATCAGAAATCAAGGAACAAAACAATTCTCGCGCCTGGCTCCTCAATGGAACCGCTTTAACCTTCTAATGTGTTAAACACATCTTCTGGCATGTTGTGTTTTAAAGAAGATGGGAGTTTTTTTTTAAATACATTTTAGAAAAGTGTAATGTATACTGAAAAGCTGTATTTATTCAATACCACTTGATAGTAACATTAATAGAGATAAGAATTCAAGTTCTGTTTAGACTTTTAATTATTTTAAACTGTATTAAACTGTATTACAGCATTTCCATTTAAATCGCAACGCATGTTTAATTAAATGTCTTTATACTGTAGATTCACGATCTGACAATGCAACGTAAATCGTTACTTTTGCCTTCTGCATAATAATGTTCACCTCTCTGTCCAGCAAATGAATAACAGTAATAATAATAAACTTTATTTAATATAGCACCTTTAAAGGTGGCTTCTCAAAGCGCTTTACAGGATAAAAATAACAATAACAACATTAATATTGGTTAAGATGGTCTTTAAATCAATTGTTGTCAGAATTTCCCCGCCTCCAAACAAAAAAAGGCTCTGAGAATGCCTGTGGGCTTTTCATTGATAAACTTATGTTAACAAAAACACAAGTTTGCTTAAGAGTTGTTAAACCAGTTTTTATTTATTTTTCGGCACAGCCAGCCGGCTGTCAAGTGGTATTAAATGCAACTTTTTTGTATAGATGACTTTGCTAAAATATATTTAAAAATACAAACGATTACAATTGGCATGCCTGAAGCTTCTTCACGAAACCTCCTAGAGTTAAGAAAACACTTGCTTTGTGTACAAAGTACATTGTGACTGTTTTTACAGCCTTCACTATGTCGTTTTTAAGCCATTTTTTTACCACGCTCGAATATTCTTTTGTCCATATCTTTTTAAGGGAAACACAGAAAGCCTTCAAACCAAATGCATTTTACAGACAACGACTTGTGAAAATGTTCACAGCCTCCACATAAAACTATCAGTGAGCTAATTTTCTTTTTTTAAACTTCCGGTGTGTGTGTTTTTTTACTTCCTGGTGGAAAAGGGTTTCCATAAGAATCAAGTAATAAGTTTATTACATGCTGAAAAAAGAAGAAAGAAAAACACATTCCATAAGAATCAGTATACTGTAGCTTCTGTGAAATATATTTTTCCTGCATTAAAGTTTAACCCGTCCAGAGTGCCCTACATTACAAACTCCAAGCGTTTCACCCTCACACGTGAAGAAGGATTCACAGCCGAAACGTTGCAGTATTGTATTGCAGTAAATGCTTATATCATTATATCTATTTTTTTATTTCTTTTTTAAAAATAAAAAAAAATCATTTGTCCAGCCTAAGAGGGGGGGTCTGCTCTCATTGACAGCTGACACTCCTCCATACACTCAAGTGAAAACTTAGTAACGCCAATGTAAACGTCGTATTTACAATTTGTTGATAATAAAAATGTTAAGTTCTCTAAAGCTTTCTCAGTCAAGTATGATAGTTTACCCAGGGAGCTGTGTAAGCATGCATAGGAAGCAAAAGATCAGCTAAACTGGGAAGATGCGACACTGAAGATATTATTAATAACCTTTTAAATCTGAAGGGAGATCTGAAGGGATCTTAATACCCTTAATACCCTTTATTAATAGGGATCACGTGAATTTGCACCCTACCGCTATGTACATACAGTACGAACATGTTGTGATATTTAGAAATATAAAAAATGTCAATATAATGCCAATAATATTAGCTTTTTTAGTTTTTCAAAGATTTTTTTATTTGTTAAAAGAAAACTGATGGCAACTTGTAACCTCAGAATTATAAGTCAGTCACTTAAGCAATCACGCCACCAAGGCATTCATGTGACAGGTACATCTCAGTGGAAAGTCTTATACTACTGTTTGTGCAACAGTACATGAATATAGTTATACCATTATTAATTTCTTAGATACGCAATTCCATATTATATTCCCAATTAATCAAATTCTAAAAGTATGCTTTTAAACGTACAGTGACATGGTCAGAAGGAGCAAGGAGCATGTAAAAACATTTCCGAAATAACCACATGTAAGACTTTGATGCTTAAAATGTTTAGGGAGAAATGGAATACTGGTGTGTATTTTTCTTTAAACTACCAATACCAGCCATATACATTTTACATAATATGTTATGTTCCTAAATTAATATCGTTTATGACCATCAGACCCGTTATGCTCCTCTTTCTTTGTATGCTCAGCTACTAAAATTTCCCTTTAGTTGCAAAATTCCATATAAATATTCAATACTAATTAAACTAAAACATGCACAGTAAAGAGATTAAATGATTAAATCTTTTCACTAATGACCGATGCACCACGAGTGCCCCTGTTGGTCATTTTGGCCAGCTAATCACATACAATGCAGTGGCTTGTGGGTAGTTGCGTGCAGCACGGGTTTGTACCATGCATTTTGAATGGCTGCATCTGTACCTACTAAGATGGTTAAAATTATTCATTAAAAAAATAATTTGCTGATGGAATAGGAATAATAGATCTTTGGAGACATTTCTATTCCAGTGGATGAGATTACACTCACTATTCCTTCTTTAACTCAGTATACTCTCGGATTGATTATTTTGGACCATGCTTCTGTCTCACTGTCCATACAATTAACTAACAATTGTAGAATACAACATGGAGGTTGAATTCCAGTTTTTTAAATGATCCACAATTTAAAAAAAAACAAACAAAATAAGAAAAAAACTTTTGCCGAAAGAGAAAGATAATGGAGAAATGGGACCAGTGATTATATGGGACACATTAAAGGCAGTTATAAGGGGGTAAATGATTGCTCCGAACACTCAGAAAAGAATTTAAAAAACAAATTAAAAGACATTTGTAACGCCATGCTGCATATATGGGGAAAAAAATCCAAAACACTTTTATAAAATATTACAGAAAATTATTTACACAACTACATTCAGATAGTGAAGAACAGATTGATACATTTTTGGTATCACTTTGTTTACTGACTTTTACTGAAGAATAGAATAATATTTTAATAGCAATGCTAACACCTGAAGAATTTAACTGCGCAAATATGAGGCTCAAAATAAATCAGAATGCAATTTTAGTTAAATATTACATTAATATCCCAAGTGATATATGTATAAATTAATTACGATATTGTTATAAAGAGTCTCTAGAAAAAATGGGCAACATCAAGCTAGTGTCAACATTTCAAGCTTCAAAGCAAGGGGATGTTTGCTGAGATGCAGTTTTCCCAGATTCAGTGATTAAAACAATTGTAAAATTTAGCTTATTTAACTTAGTTAATTGATGTCTGGGTAAATGATTAAGTGAACAGGAGATAAAACAGAAGGTAATGAGCAAACAGTGTACAACAGAGGGTACCACAAGAAGAAGAGAAAAGACAAGAAAGACAGAAAGCAAGATTTCCTTGTGTAAGATCACCTGGGAAGACCAGATTGGAGCTAAGTATTTGAGCCTTGTTAAGAAAACTTACTATTCTGTGGGTGCTAGGGACTGATTTCCTGTGTAAAGAACTTAAAAATGGTCTCTCCTGGTTAGTGTGTGTTTTTTTAAAAAATAGGGACATAGGTTCCCATTCATTTGGCATCCAGATTTACAGCGAGCTTCAACTGCAGGTTGTTTTCTATTTGTTTAGACGTCATCTAGTTTTTGCCATTTTAGGCATTATATAATATATAGTATGTCACATTTTATAATATTTAATATTATATACTATGTTTTTAAGTTGTGTGTTATTTAACTTGTTGTTCTTAGAAGCATAAATCAGGACCCTATGCAGACATCAGAATCCGAAAGGGAGTGAAACAGCCCCGGGGAGGAGACGACATTAGTACAGATGCAGCCATTCAAAATGGGTGGGGTATTTTGCGGCATACCTCGGTGGGCGTGTCGCGGTATCACACGGTGTCATGCGGTATCACGCAGTATCAAGCGGTTAATCGCGCGTCAATTGACGTCATGCCGGAAACTATCCGGCGTCACCTTATAAAACCGCCATGGGGAGCTTAAACTCTCATGTACAGCATTTGAGCTTTTAATTTTGAACTGTGTATTACACCATGTTAATCATCAGTCATTAAAATGTTGGTATATTTTATGAAAGCAAGATTGCTCAGTTGGACAAAAGTACACAACCTACCTTTATCAGAAATATTTATGCATCAAAGCCTTTACCGAAGATATTACTAATAGTATTAATAATGGATGACTTTGGACAAGCTGTATACTCAAAGTATAATTTCTTTAGCACATTTGTACAAGCACTTGGAATCTGTCCAAGCCATACTTTGTCAGGCATTTTGTTTTACTTCAACGGGCATAAAAACTTCCTTGCTTTTAACAGGGCGTTTCATAATTTCTAACTATGAAAATGATTTAAAATGCGACACTTATCATTCAACTAGAGCTCAAAATATCACAAGGATCCTCAAGAGCACAGCAAAGACTGTATTAAAATATACTTGTATGTATCAACGCTTTCTTTTCCGTATACCAGATTTCGTGGAACCACTTCATTAAGTGTAAACTCAAAGTATTGCCCTGGTCAACATTCTTTTTTTCATTGACCGTCTTTGTAAAAGTAACACCACAGCATTTCGCAATCACGCATTTGTTTCCAATCATGCAAAGTACAGTAATTTTTGAGAATCGATTCACCATGCCTTTCACATGCTCATAAAAGAGATTGATTTAGGAACATAAACATATTACCGTATGAAAAGTGTATTGTATACAGTATGTATATGTATATTTAATGTCTTAAAATTGCATTTTGAGTGCAGTTTTTGACTTTTTCTAAATCGCAACCCATAAATAAAACTGATAAAGCTTAGACTAACTGTATTCTAAACTGTATTACAACAGCAAATTGGACAAAGCAACGTAAATTGCAAAAATGCACTTGGAATCTGTCCAAGCCCTCCTACGAAAATTATTTAAACTGCGACACTGATCATTCATCTCTAAATAAACTTTATTTTATATAGCGTTTTTAGCGAATAGGTAATTAGGATATTGCTCATAAACGTAATCGCTTTTTCTACATAAACACAGCGTGATTGCTCTCTGAAAATGCTTTTCCTTTATATTTAGGCTCAGATTTCAACTATAGATCGTATTATTATAAACTTTCTTGGAAAAATGTATTTTATGTAAATCCTGTTTGCTATTAATTCATTTAGGGCTAAAATACATTCATTGTCTTCCAATCGAGTCAAGTTGACATTGGAAGCTACCCACTCCTGGTCTGTTTCACCAATGCATTAGCATGTTAAAGCGATTTCATTAAGGAGCCCAGCTACCAGTTAACACTGTACTTCCTACTTTGAAAATACCTGTGAAACCGGTTTAATTCATCACAGCCAGCACTCCGGCAGAGAGGGGGTTGTACTCGTAAAGTAGAAGCAGGCGAGATTTCCAGCGAAAGACACCTCCCCCGCCCCTCAAAAACCCAGTAAGCAGTAATGCTTTATGTTGAAAATTGAGGTGGATTTTGTTTATGATAAAGAGGATAAACTGGGATGGGAGGAGGGTTTGGTTTTGCATAAGGGGTGGGATTATGATAATTGGAGGAATTTGCGAGAGTATAATGGTTTGATATATTTGATTTTGTATTGTGGTCGTTATCTATGTTTTTGGTTGGTATTATGTTTATATGGTTGTTTTTGTTGGTTGGTTGTTATTATGGTTATTATTAATACGATCTATAGTTGAAATCTGAGCCTAAATAAAAAGAAAAAGCAAGCGATTAGGTTTATGAGCAATCTAATTACTTATTCGTTTAAAACGCTATATAAAATAAAGTTTATTATTAATTTGCTGGACAGAGCGTTGAACATTATTATGCATAAGGCAAAGATAACGATCCTGATCAGTTTAGAAATCTGTGTACGCTGTAAGGTTTTTACTTCTTAAACTTTTTAAATACACGTTTCGAATAGAAAGAAATCCTCTTCCTGGTACAGTCGCATGAAGAGAGAGGCGAAACAGCCCTACACAGCCCTGTCGCAGTACACAAATATAATCATATCGTTATTAAATTCTTTAGATACGCGATTCCATATTATATTAGCAGAAAAAATTAAAACTACCACTTTTTCACACGCTATTTCACGTTAGTTAAATTTAATTTATTTATATATTATATATTTATATCTCTGACCAAGGGAAACGTCTCATTTTTTCAAAGAAATGTTTGTTTGTTGATTGTTATCAAAAATGACTTAGAATCGATCATGTTGTGATATTTTGAAATATAAAAGTCAATTGATTGTCCATAATATCGCTATTCTATTTTTTCGAAGAAATGTTTGTTAAAAGAAAAGTCCAGCACCAGCTGGATTTGAACACACAACCAGTGAGTTGGTAGTCGGGCATGTAGATTAGTAGGCTACAGGGGAAGTCGCATGAAGAAGGAGGCGAAACAGCCCTACACAGCCCTGTCGCAGTACATGAATATAATCATATCGTTATTAAATTCTTTAGATACGTGATTCCATATTATATTCCCTATTAATCAAATTCTAAAAGTATGCTTGTTGACTCCGGTATCTCTTTAGTTAAAGACTTCGATGCTTAAAATGTTTAGGGAGAAATGGAATACTGGTGTGTATTTTTTACTTTAAAGTACCAAGACCAGCCATATACAGTACTGTATGTTTATGTTCCAAAATTAATATCGTTTATGGCCTTCACACGCGTTACAGTATGCTCCTATTCTTTTTATGCTCAGCTACTAATATTTCCCTTCAGTGGTAAAATTCAATATCTACAATGGGCACAGTAAAGACGTTTACTGTACTGTAAATCTTTCTACGACAGACCAACAGACCACGAGTGCCCCTGTAGGTCAACCAATCACGTACCGCGGTACCCCGTGTCATCTTGCGTCATGATGCGCGACGCCGCAGCCAATTACCTCCGGTACTTGTCTGTACCGCTCACTTTGAATGACTGCATCTGTATATAGTACATAGTGTAAGTTTTGTGATGTATGTTTATGTTGTGTGTTGTTAAGCATGTTTATTGTCTTTATTGATAAATATTTGTTTAACCCAGGATGCCTGAATTATTAATCTTTTCACCAAAGCTGTGACAGAGAACAAAAAATTAATGTGCCTTTAACTATACCAGACACTCAGGTATATTCTTGGCAAAACTCTTTACAATTTGGGGGTTATTATTATTATTTATGTTATGCATTGATTATTCCACTGTATTTTCTCCATTATTATAACCCCTTATTTGTAACAATATTATTTCCACTGTATTCAAGAATGTTCTAATGTGTTCCAGTGCTTCTCTTGGTACACTACTAAGTTGCTTATGAAGAAGTGGTTTAAGCTAGTCCCCTACTATAGTAACTTCTAGAGGCCAACAGCTGTTATTTTGGGTTAATTGCAACTGAGAACAGGGTTATTATAGTGCTGTGGACTAATTTCAGTGGCCAAGTTCATTGTAATTGGTCTTAAGGTAGCACTGAACTGAGTGCTAATCATAGGTTGAACTTCAGTTACTACACTGCTTTTTGATCCAAAAGGTCTGGATGAATTTTTGTCATAGCCAGATAAATAATTAAATATTAAAATAATTTTTAAAAAAGATGAAGCATTTGTCAATAGATTGTATACTTGCTTTTGAATGTTGAATTTCTATGAGAATTACTTGATTACCTCAAAAACGTTCAGTAAACAATTTAATAAAGAACATTTACTGTTTACAGCAGTGAGTGAGTTTCCTTGGCAATCTATAACTGAGCACAGAACTTACTGTACTTAAACTGCCATATTTAGAAATTATAACCCTTCAGGAGGTAATGAGGGCTATACTCTTCAATTAGGTTTCTTTCACTTCTGAATTTTTAGATCTTTAGTTATACAGGCTCTTACATTCTACAGTAGTTAAGAAAAAAAATCACATAGTGATTTGTTCAGAAAATTCGACAAAATATGTTTGACATAAAGAAAGAGTCCAACTGTCTAATTTCTTGATGAGGCAAAAATAACAGCAGTTCATGAACGGAAGATTTATTCTTTTTCAGAGAGAATATCTTTCTTTACTGACTCACTCTTGCTGCCAAGTCCTGACTTTGACTGCTTGCAGTTTCCCTTTTGAGAGAGGGGTTTTCAAGTCAATGAGTTAACCAAGGAAAAAATACTTTTGATCTAGTTTATATGGGGTTGGTGACTGTTGGTGACTGGCAGAGATGTTATCAGGTTTGGTACTGGTACCCACCCTACAGATTCCCAATTGGTGGATAAGTGACTCTGATATCACTGGGGATGCAGACCCAGAGCTCTCGGTTGCAGCTAAGGAAGGCCCTGTCACCCATAGAATGTAGATGATCTTGAAAGAATCTAGAAGACTAGAGTCAGATGAATGAAGATTGCAAGGTGTGAAGCAGACAGATAATAAGCCAGATAGGTACTCAAAGTCTTCATAAAAATAGTGTCTACCTCTCCACTCGTGGGTCTGCTTTGTGCTACCAGCCATCTCAGGGCTGTCGTGTACTTACGCCCTTGGTTTTGGGGTTTGGCAGCTCCCCAATAACTGCCGCCAACTCAGTTAATTTCCATGGGTGATAAACAAGGACAGTAGGTTCCTCATCATCACCAGTGCGGGGATTAGGACATTCAATCATTGGCATGTGGAGCACCTCCTCTCCCTCCTCCATGGACTGGGGACATGGAACGGCGGAAGGATCAGCGGGGCGACCCCCAGCATACCGCACTCCTCTCCTTGTGTGGGATGGCGAGAGCATCCCCTCCGTGTCACCCTTTCATCCAATCGCCTATTATATGGTGAAGCCGGTCGGCCCTCCCCATATGGTAGAGGCGACGGAAGGGTAGTCATAGGAGCAATAGCTACTGCAAGACAATCCAATTCAAGATCCACTTTAGTAGTGCTCAACATCATCTGTTCAGGTTCTTACCCCATCCTGATTCATGACTTTTAGCACATTCCTCCCACACACTTACACATTTGCACATAAACTCAAAATCTCACCCGAGATCTTTCTCTGGGTTAAGTGAATCTGTCATTTCGTGTAATAATCGTATGGCCCATGGCTGAAAACTACCTCCACGGGGCCATCTCTCACTTGTCCATCCTGACATATTATCAGTAAAAAGTTGACGGCATATTAACCCATTTTCTCTTCCCACTATAGTCATGGGCGTTTCAGTTTTCTTCTCACTATTGCCTAACTTATTTTGTCTTTCTCTAACTTGCGCCTCAATTTTCCACAACTCAAAACACTTCCAGTCGACTTTCTTATTTCCCTTTTTCTCTTTTTCTTTTAACTGATCTTCTAGTTGTTGTATGTGCCTGGTACTAAAACTACCATTTTCTGGGAACCCTAACTTACTCCACGATGGAAGACACTTAATTCCCCTTTCTCCAAATTCTTTGTACATGTACTTTGCTGGACCGCTCGGTCTTGTTTTCGTCTTTGAATTTTCATTTCCCATTGTTACCTATTGGTGCCTTACTTTAGAACCTTATCACATTAACTACACCGCAGAGCAAAAACCACATGTCTGTGTTAAGATAAGTTCTTTATATGAGAACACCCTCACCGGCTTCCTCTTTCTCTGCAACAAAACCCCAGAAAAAATTCTAAATCGTCTTTTTACTTGAGTCCTGGACTCACTTACTCCAACAACAGGCTTATAGCAAGATTTCTTCTACATTCTTACAACAAAAGGTTCGTTAAAAGGATCACTTACTGATGTCAGACAGCCGTGAATTCTCCAGATGCGTCTCTGGAAAGAAAACAGTTTATCCTCAGAGGTTCGTCCAATTTGCTAAAATTGCCTGGGCCCGGATGGAGTTTCAGCAGCCGTCCGTGCTCAGGTTAGTGTCCCATCTGGGGTGTCAGGCTTGTCTGGGAAATTTACTATCAAGGAAGCCACAAGAGAGAGTTCTCACCTGAGTAAGGTCTTTATTTCAATATTACAATATTGGGAGCCCTGCTGCCACTTTGCAAAGTGCATCACAGACTCAATTTGTTACAAGCAGTACAGGGTTTTTATAAGATGTTGCGATGTAAGGGGCACTTTGTCCTGTCTAACACTTCCCCTTTCCTTAAGACAAAACAGATTAAATCATAAAAACGAAAGAAGAAGCACCACTATATTTTTTTCAAAGCTTATCAGTTACTTTCGGCTAATCTAATAACCCAGACACTATATATTGTTTTGGTACACTGTCTTCTAAAGTAACCTTGAGAGTGCGTACTTTGTTGACGCACTGTTTTCTAAAAATCTGCACTTAGCACAGCAGTTACATATCAGTTATATATTTTCCAAAAGCACCAATATATTTTTTGCAAAGCTCTCTACATTTTAAGAATCAATTTACTTATTAGATTTCCATTTCAATTGACAAAAAAATCTACCAGTGGTAGAGTTAAGAAAGAGTTAAGAGTCAAGGTATGGTTAGAATAAAACATGCCAGGTTGCAGACACTGAAGGAGAAGCCTAGAAAGGTTGAAAAAGAAGCAAGGGAGAATGTATGGACAAAAGATCTACTAGTGGTAGCGTTAAGAAAGTAAGAGAAACTTTGAACACTGAGAAAGAAAGAAATGAACAACTGAGAAGCTAGAATGTGGATCAGCATCAGCTATGTTTGCTCATTAATGTTCATTTTAACAACTTGTGATAACTTTAATATGATTGATTACTTATAGTTTTTGCTAACACCTTTGCTAAAATCTATAAACAAATAAAAATGATTAAAATCTATAATGTTTCCACGTGTGATGTCATTAGGAAGTACAATAAGCTCCTGCTTTGTTTAACAATGGTATCAAAAATAAATCTAACTGGTTAGAAGGCTAAGGATAATTAAATGACTTAGAAGTCAAAGAAAATTATTTACATTGCTTAATTTAAAAAAAACTGAGTTTTAAAGGTAGACGCAATTAGTTGCAGAACGCGCATAGTGTATTGGTGAGCTCCGTGCCTCCTCCCTCTCTCAGTGCGCCACTTTCTCAGCCTCTTATTGGGGAAGAGAAGAGAATGTGATTTTTTTTCTGTAAAAAATCCATTAAGTTGTTCACAGGAAATAGTTTTTTAAAAATCAGGAATATTTCCCCATCTGTTCCTCACCTCTCACTCTTTAATATGTACAGAAAACAAAAAGATAGGGGTTCACAAGGCCTAGGGCATTTTAGATTACTAAAACAATCTAAATTTGATTAGTATTAATAATACTACTTGTGGCACCCTTCTCTTTCAAGGTATCAGTTACTGCATAAAACCATGTAATGATTCCAGTTTTATGTTCACTCATCAAACACACGCTTCATGTTTTTTTCTGATTATCTACTTACCTATTAAAGGAATTAAGCAAATGATTAGTGAACAGTTTTGGCACAAAGTTTCATTATTTTGCTCTGCAGTCTGAATGAGCCTTTTAACTGAAGATGATTTAAAAAAATCAAATGCAAGCAAGGTTAATGTCCCTGGTTGAAACATAGCCACTCTACATCCATTTAATCCACACATTTTCTTATTTTTAATTTATGTAAAATTGAATCTCATGTGTGCTTAAAGTCAGCAGTCACAGGCTGCAAATGAATAAGTAAAGGTTTATTCCATGCTGAAAAGATAAGAAAAAAAACACAACGTTTCAGCTGTGGAGCCTTATTTGGGTGTTTTTTTTCCTTTGTAACCTACGTGTGCTGATGCAGCTGCATACTTGAATTATTTCAGCCACACCCAAAGAAGGCACGACAGCCAAAGTGTTGTGTTTCTTTTCTTCTCTTTTCAGCACGGAACAAACCTTTACTTATTCCTTTGCAGCCTACGCATGCTGACAGTGCTACCTACTTGATATATTTTATTACCTACTGTTTGCATTTGCATTTTTCTAAAGTGTATTCTTGTGGGAAATTATTAGAGCTGGAATAATTGGAGATGAAACAGGTGAGTGCAAAATACAGCTTTTGTTTATCCTAAACAAAATGTGAAAGACCAATTCTGCATCTTCAGCAGGTCAGTGCTGAAGTGGTTTCGGCAGGTTAAAGCAGGCACATAACTGTTGCCCCATCATTAGGAAAGCAGGCAATGTTTTAGTGGTTGTATGTGCTGTGTTTCTACAAAAGAGTGGAAAGGATCAAGATGCTTTTGAATCAATGAATAAAAGTAAGATGATTTTGCCTCATGGTTAAAGATTTCACAAAATCTCAAAGCCAAGCTTTTTGTTGTGGGGTGTTAAGGTACAGAAGCTATTTGTTGAATTTCATTCATCTTCTTTAAATTTACAAACTCTTGTGGCAAGAAACATGAACAACTGTCACTGACAAGTTCTTCAGGAAAACCACAGTGACTAAAGATCTCTCTCAGTCTTTAAAGTTTGACTTCAGCTGTTGTTAAGCCATCATTATTGCCTCATTTTGAGCTGGCATCTACAGATGTAGCCATTCAAAATACACAGTACAAACCCATAATGCACCCAATTACCCACAAGACACTGCTCTGTACCGCGGTACGTGATTGGCTGGCCAAAATGACCATTTTGCAATTGCGTTAGTGAAACGATTTAATCATCTAACCTCTTAACTGTGCATGTTTTAATTCACTTAGTATTGAATATTTACATGGAATTTTACAACTAAAGGGAAATTTTAGTAGCTGAGCTAAAAAGAAGATAAGCATAATGTGTCTGATGGTCGTAAACGATAATAATTTAGGAACATAAACATATTATGTAAACTGTATATGGCTGGGGTTGGTATTGGTTGAAAAAATACACACCAGTATTCCACTTTCTAAACATTTTAAGCATCAAAGTCTTACATGTGGTTATTTTGGAAACATTTTTATGTGCCCTTATAACTATATTAAGTTTATATACTTTGTAAAAAGTTATAATGTTTTAACCTTTTCTGCAAATACGCTCATTATTGGAGTAAATAAAAGCATACTTTAAGAATTTGATTAACTGGAAATATAATATGGAATCGTGTATTTAAAGAAATTAATAACCTAATAATTATATTAGTGTACTGTAGCTCAAATTATCACAATAGTACACTTTCTTTGGATATGTGTGCTTTAGTTTCACACTTTTTAATATGATTATGTCTGTGGCGTGATGGCTTAAGCGTGTGTCTCGTATGCCTGGGGTTGGATAATCAAGCCCAGCTGTTGTCATCAGTTTTCTTTTAACAAATAAACATTTCGTTGAAAAACTAAAATAGCAAATATTATGGACACTATATTGACATTTTTTATATTTCTAAATATCACAACATGTTCGAAACCAAGTCGTTTATTATTAACAATGAATAAGATCAAACTGCTACTGATATTATTACTGATACTATTATCAACACCATATTGAATTTGTTGGTACAGGTGGAGCCATTCAAAATGTGTGGTACATACCCGTACCGCGGAAAAATCATTGCGTCATAGCGCGTCATACCGCGGTACGTGATTGGCTGGCCAAAATGACCGACAGGGGCACTCGTGGTGCATTGGTCGGTCGTGGAAAGATTTAATAATTTAATGTCTTTACTCTGCACATGTTAATCTGCTTAGTATTGAATATTTATATGGAACTTTACCACTAAAGGGAAATTTTAGTAGCTGAGCATAAAAAGAAGAGGAGCATAACGCATCTGAAGGTCATAAACGATATTAATTAAGGAACATAAACATATTATGTAAACTGTATATTGCTGGTCTTGGTGTTTTAAAGAAAAAATACACACCAGTATTTAATTTAACAGTCTTTAACTAACGTGATACCGGAGTCAACAAGCATACTTTTAGAATTTGATTAAAAGGGAATATAATATGGAATCGCATATCTAAAGAAATTAATAACAATATAATTAAATTCATGTACCGCAACACAAGAATAGTACACGCTGTACATTGTCTTTTGATAATGTTTGTACGGCTTTTTCAACACTCCTCATGTGACATTGCCGGTGGCGCTGTGGGTTTGGTTCCTGACTCCCCCATCACATGTTGTATGTTCGAATCTAGCCGAAGCCATGACTTATTTTTAACAAACATTTCTATGAAAAAATAAAACGTTTCCCTGGCTCAGAGATTAAATAAAACTTCACTTGCACCAAACTAATTCATATTTCTAAATATCACAACATGATCGTCATTTTAATAACAATGAATAGTCACCTATGCATTACAATATAAACATTTATATTGATTTAAATCGCATTTAAATCGCCTTTATTTAAAACCCATAAATAAAGCTGATACTGTTTAGACTTTTAATTATTTAAAACTATATTACAGCAGCACAATGTTCAATGCAACGTAAATCGCTATCTTTGTCATCTGTGTAATAATGTTCACCTCTCTGTCCAGCAAATTAACAATAGTAATAATAATGAACTTTATTGTATATGGTGCCTTTAAAGGTGGCTCCTCAAAGCGCTTTACAGGATAAAAACAATAACAACAATACTGTTAGACTGGGCAAACGATTTTTTTTAAAGAAATTCAAAATGAGATATAATGATGTGTTCTGGCTTAGACATTAACGAAGAGCATAACGAAGGTCATAAAGGTCATAAACGATATTAATTTTGGAACATCAACATATTATGTAAACTGTATGTTGCTGTTATTGGTATTTTAAAGAAAAAATACTGTAAAATTCTGGGTTCGGTACAATGATTCAGGCATTCGTGTGAAGGACAATAGACCTTTCACTGGCTCAAAGACAAAAAGAAGAACGGACACAGCGGGACCCTGCATTCTCTCCTCAGCCGTCCACACCACACTTTTCCCTGGGTCAGAGATTAAATAAAACTTCACTCGCACCAAACAAATTACCACACACTGAACATTGAACATGTTAACCCAAATATGTCTAACAAAACTTTTATTGTACATTACTTTGCTAAAATGTATTTAAAAATAAAAACAATTACAAATGCCAGCAGAGAGAGACACACACACACAGTTCTTCATTTTCAAAAAGTATTTTTTTTGTACTTTGTCAGCACCCAGATAAATGCAAACGCATTATTAATTAAATGCTTTTATTCATTCTTAATCAAACTCACAAGTTGTCATCTGCTGTTGAAGCTCAGTGAGACTAGACTCACATGGCTAGCCTTGACTCGGCTCTAGCTTTCCCATCTATACCGATGCACTGAAAGTACAACCCCCCTCTCTGCTGGAGTGCTGGCTGTGACGAATTAAACTGGTTTCACAGGTATTTTCAAAGTAGAAGGGGGTGAGATTTCCAGCGAAAGACACCTCCCCCCTCCAAAACCCAGTAAGCACAGTACTTACTAGTTAAGAAAGCTAGGCTCCCCAATGAAATCGCTTTAACATGGTAATGCGTTGGTGTAACAGTCCGGGCGTGGCAAGCTTCTAATGTCTCCCGAATATGGCAAAAGGAACCCTTCTTTCATTGGAAGACAATGAACATATTCTACCAGTGCATGAGAATATAATGCTGGCGCGTGGGCATGGTGGGGTGCTGTACCAGCTGTCAAAAAAAAAAGTTGCTTTATTGATTACTAATAATTTATGCTAACACCTAGCTTTCTTAACTAGTAAGTACTGTACTTACTGGGTTTTGGAGGGGGGAGGTGGCTTTCGCTGGAAATCTCGCCCCCTTCTACCTTGAACTCCCCCCTGTGTATTGTCCATTTAGGGCAAGCGAGAGAGTGTGCTGTCCTTTGACAAAACAAGGCTCGCCAGATAATATGAATCGAAACCTGTTTTTCTAGCTTTTAAAGTCGTGCGATGTGTAAGCAGGAACACATAATTATATCTTACATATTAAAAATACATAATATAGCTCCCAAAAAAACGCAAACGTGTTTTTAATAAAATGCTTTTTTCACTCATAATCTGACAATTTCAGGAAGACTAAGGAAGGACTAAGGGAACTGTCATCTGTTGTTGAAGCTCTGTGAGCTCGGTGACTTTGAGACCACTTGTTATCCCAAGTTGTTTGAATCACCACAATTCAAATAGAGAAAAAAGAGCTGACTGACAAGATTTAAGATGTGGCTGTCAATGTTGGATTAAAAAAAAAACACGTTGCCCGACGTTAGTTGCATTGCTTGAAAAATAACTTTATTTTGAGAGACTGGGTAAGTAATTCAAGAGTTTTTTTAACTTCCTGAAAAACAAGTAATAATTTAATAATATGTGCAAACGTTTTTTTATGATATGTCGCTGTTGTGAATGTCTGTGGAGTGTATCTTATTTGCCTGTCTGTCCTGGCTGTGCTCTCTCGCTCGTTCTCCCCCCTCTCTCTAAATTCAATTCAATTCAAGGTGCTTTATTAGCATGACAGATGGGTACAATCAGTGTTGGGTATTTACTTTGTAATCTGTATTGCTTTGAGATGCCACTTTTAAAGGTGATATATAAAATCAAGGCTTTAACTTGCTTTAACTCCACAAGTCTGAGTTCTTGTGTCCATCCTATCCGAGCCTGAAAGTATTACAATATGTTTCTTTATAGCAGGTTGTGTACAACTTTTTAGTATAGATTACACTTTTCTAAAATGTGTTTAAAAATAAAAATGATTACAATCTAATCTTTTCACATTTGATCTCAAGATCCCTAGAAAAATAAATCTAAACGGGGAGAAAGCTATGCTGAAAGTTTATTAAGATACTTAGAAAACAAAGATATCAATTTATGTTGCATTTGTCTGGTTGTGAATCAAAAAACACGTATGTTTAAACACGCATTTGCGATTTAAATCAAAACGTGATTTAAATCAATATAAATGTTTATATTGTAACACATAGGTGACTTTTCATTGTTATTAAAATGACTTAAATTTGATCATGTTGTAATATTTAGAAATATAAATTTGTTTGGTGCGAGTAAAGTTTTATTTAATCTCTGACCCAGGGAAACGTTTTATTTTTTCAAAGAAATGTTTGTTTAAAAAAAAAGTCATGGCTCCGGCTGAATTCCGACTTGTGTTCCGGTACATGACTATAATTATATCGTTATTAATTTCTTTAGATACACAATTCCATATTATATTAGCAGAAAAGCTTAAAACTACCACTTTTTTACACACATGTAACACACATTTCACATGTTAGTTAAAGGCTTCGATGCTTAAAATGTTTTGGGAGAAATGGAGTACTGGTGTGTATTTTTTCCTGGAATCTGACTGGCTGACACCCTTCTGAAGTGGTTCCATAATGTCTGGTATATAGAAAAGAAAGCATTGATAAAAATGTCTGGATTCTCATGTATCTGATACAAGTATCTTTTAATACAGTCTTTGATGTGCTCTTGAGGATCCTTGTGATATTTTGAGCTCTGGCTGAATGATAAGTGTGCAGTTTAAATAATTTTCATAGTTAAAATTATGAAACTCTCTGTTAAAAGCAAGGGAGTTTTTGTGTCCATTACAGTAAAAGAAATGTTGTATGTTCGGATCCAGATTCCAAGTGCTTGTACTAATGTGCTAAGGAAATTAGCAAAAAAATTAGCAAATAAAAACATCATTCCTTTATTGTATTGGCTAGCTAATGCCCTGTCCTCGTTAGTTAGATCCACAAAATGCTGTGTTGTTTGTCAAAGAAAAAACTAAAAATATTTTAGTTTAAAATGACGGTTAGAGAGAATGTGGAGCAGCGTTATACTTTGAGTTTACACCTTGTCCAAAGTCATTCATTATTAATACTATTAGTAATATCTTTGGTAAAGGCTTTGATGCATAAATATTTCTGATAAAGGTAGGTTGTGTGCTTTTGTCTGAGCAATCTTGCTTTCATAAAATATACCAACTTTTTAATGACTGATGATTAACATGCTGTAATACACAGTTTAAATTTAAAAGGTCAAATGTTGTACATGAGAGGTTAAGCTTTATTGGCTCCTCCTGGCGGTTTTACAAGGTGATTCCGGATACTTTCCAGCATGACATCAAATGACGCGATACTGCGTTTTGATGTGAAATGTCCACCGGGATATACAGTGAAATACCCCACCCATTTTGAATGGCTGGGTCTGTAAGTCAGTGACTTAAGGTCTCACGCCACTGTAGTGTGCTCTCTGAAGGCACCAGTTCTGTAGGGTTTGGGCATTTACTGGGACGATTATTAATTGTAGCAGTAAATCACAAAATGATTCTTTTGATGGCCTTAGAATCCAACCATGCAATTTAACTCAAACAATGCACACACAGGTACTAATACACAAGGATACATTTATTAATACATAGAATATGCATATAAACCTAACAGATCTTATCGAGAGGGTTATCAGAATACAAAAGGTATATATTCAGTCAGTTACGAAGAGTTACATATATCAAGAGGACATACGTTCAGTATATCATTCATTTAGACCGTTTCGTAAATGAACTTGGTTATAACTTCTACATTAGATCCTCAAAACAAGTACATAACTCTTAGGAATTAAATTGATATCAACTGGTTGGGATAACAATTGAATTCTCGAGCAGTAATGCAGTGAAGTTGAATACTCATCCAATCTCTGGGGATTTAGATCTCCTGCGGGCACAAAGAAACAGTTGCAGGCTTGTTGCTGTCCAATCCGCGCTCTCTGGCTCGGTGCCAGGCTGTGCTGTGTGGCTTGCGACGGTGCGCTGCAGATGCTCACTGACCGGCTAGTTAGTGTTGGCTTTAACTAGCAAAGTTTGCCCACGGGAGAAAAGATGACTGTGGGTCCCAGCAAGTTCGGAAGAGGACCGGTTCGTTCCTGATGAAGAGCTAGTTCTGAATAGTGATTCAGATTTCCACAGTTCCGACCTGTTCGCGAGGCCTGCTGCTCGTGCTAACCTCGGGTGGATCCTCTGGTTACTCTCTGGCAACCTCCGCTCTAGACTCTTAGAACAAAAGAAAGTTCTGGCACTCGGACACACTGGCCGTTCCGTGGTTGTCCGGGCTCTGTCTCAGGATGGTCAGGAGGCGCGCTGCGAGAATGTCCTGCCCTTGAGAGCCTTCTGCTCCTGGGCTGTCCTGCCCTGGAATTCTCCTTTGAATTTCCTTTAGAAAAGTCCACAGAATTCTCTCCAGAATCCTCTCAGGCTCTCTGTGTTGCCTGTTTTTACCTGGAGGAACTTCAGCTCGTTGATTGGCTGAAAGTTCCATGGGCATCAGAGTCCCACGTGGGTTACTCGGCCCTACCAGTCCCTGATTGGTTGATCAAGGTGAGATTTGAGTCACTTACTCCTGACACTTAGGAATGCAGTCCAGATGTCCTTCTGGCACTCCCTAGACAGGTAGGCGCCAATGGATGA
This sequence comes from Lepisosteus oculatus, assembly GCF_040954835.1. NCBI lineage: Eukaryota > Metazoa > Chordata > Actinopteri > Semionotiformes > Lepisosteidae > Lepisosteus > Lepisosteus oculatus. The sequence goes on from NC_090708.1 coordinate 35,454,125, forward strand.
CCATTGATCATGATAGCCAGGCTTAGCTAAGGGCATCCCCCTTTGGGAGCTATCCCTTATCAAAAGAAAACATCTTTAAATCAGCCTGCATGGATAGTTTCTCTGTGGCTGCACCACAGAGATGAACAGAGAGATGAGGCCTAATTTGGGAAAGCTCAGAACACTTAATTCTTTCTTATTAATAAGCCTCGCCGCTACACCACCAAGGCAGTCATGTGACAAACACATATCAATGGAAAGTTGTATACTACTGTTTGTGTTACAGTAAATTAATATAATTATATCGTTATTAATTTCTTAGATATGCGATTCCATATTATATTCCCTATAAATCAAATTCTAAAAGTATGCTTCTGTTTACTCTGATATCAAGTGTATTCGCAGAAAAGCTTAAAACTATCACTTTTCTCACAAAGTAATGTATACTGTATAAACGTACAGTAACATGGTCAGATGGAGCAAGGAGCACGTAAAAACGTTTCCGAAATAACTACGTGTAAGCTTTTGATGCTTAAAATGTTTAGGGAGAAATGGAATACTGGTGTGTATTTTTTCTTTAAAATACCAAGACCAGCCATATACAGTACAGTTTACGTAGAGTAATATGTTTATGTTCCTAAATAAATATCTGTTATGAGCATGTGAAAGGCATGATGAATCGGATATTCGCAAGAATTACTTTGTATGATTGTAAACAAATGTGTGATTGGATCAACAAAATTCTGTGGTGTTTCTTTTTGTCAATGAAAACATAAAGTCTTTCCGTTTACAAAGACAGTTACAAAGAATGTGGACCAAGGTAATACTTTGAGTTTACAGCTTGTCCAAGGTCATTCATTATTAATACTATTAGTAATATCTTCAGTAAAGACTTTGATGGCGACAACTCAAACTCTGTACATGATAGGTTGAGCTTTATTAGCTCCACCTGGCGGTAATTCCGCATACTATTATCTTACTTGTGGTATTATGCAGTATTATATGGTATTATACGGTAACCTGTACTATACCGCGATACGCCCACCGCATTTTACCATGGTATAACCTGCTCGTTTTGAATGGCTGCATCTGTATTTCTAAATATCACAAAATATTCAAAGTTAAGTGAGTTAAGTGATTACCATTTTCCATGAATACTGGTGCTCATTATGACAGTAAAAGAAACTAATTCTTTTCAGAATTTAATTATTTAAACAATAAGCCACAAGAGGCTGTGTTATATCATGGATATAGTCACAGTTAAAAGGTGTTGTTAGGCCAGACGCAATTTGAGAGTTTAATAATTTAATGATTTAAACTATGCGACACTTATCATTCAATGCGTGCAAAAAAAATCACAATAGCTGATCATGTTTCTCTATAACAATAATAAAAATCTTTATTTTATATACCACCTTTAAAAGTGGCATCTCAAAGCAATTGGGGAAAAAAAGACCTGCTGATCTGTTCTACATACCAGGAAGAGAACAGAATATATTTTTTTTCTGTTCAAAACATTTGTTGTCTTTATGAAATTCATGTATTTTAAAAGTTTGATTAAGAAGAAAAAAACTATCTATAGTTATTAAGGATCGAAACCTGTGTTTATAGCTTTAAAAAGTCATGTAATGTCTAAGATAAGCAGGAACACATCATTATATCTCATTTTTTATTTCTTTTTTAAAAATGAAAGGAATCGTTTGCCCAGCCTAAGAGGAGGGGATGCTCTCATTAACAGCTGACACCCCTCCATACACTCAAGTGAAAAATTAAAAACGCCAATGTAAACGTCATATTTACGATTTGTTGATAATAAAAATGTTAAGTTCTCTGAAGCTTTCTCAGTCAAGTATCAGAATTCACCTAGGGAACTGGGTAAGCATCCGTAATCAACAATAGATCAGCTAAACAGGGAAGAAAATGCTTTCAGAGAAAACAGTGTTTCAGGTGTGAAGATCCCTAATTAAATTTCAGCCTAAACCTGTCCCCACACACCCTGCCCTCACTGCGATTAGAATATACACAAAGCATTGAAAGTTTTAGATAGTACAGTAGATAATCTGGTGTTTTGCCGATGTGGGCATAGTACATAGGTACGGCTTTATAAAATGTTCACAGCCTCTACATGAAACTATCAGTGAGATAATTCTCTTTTTGTAAACCTCAGGTTTTTTATTGATGCGTAATTATGCACTAACCGGAACACTGGGGGACCGCTGTGTACACATGTTCACAACATAAGAAAAACTGCTCAATACTGCTTCATGTGATAGGAACTATAGGAAGCAGAAGAGTGCAGTCTCCAATTAGCCAGACTGTAAGCATGGGAATAAAGCTTTATTTGATTTCTGAAACCCTTTCCCAGTGGGCAAAAGATGTAGAATATACCTCTGTAGCGGCTAGGCTTAATAATAAGACAGAATTAAGTGTTTCTGAGCTTTCCCAAATTAGACCTCATCTCTCTGTTCATCTCTGTGGTGCAGCCACAGAGAAACTATTCATGCAGGCTGATTTAAGATGGTTCCTTTGATAAGGACAGCTCCCAAAGGTGGATGCACTTCGCTAAGCCTGGCTATCATGATCAATGGTCATCCATTGGCGCCTATCTGTCTAGGTGGTGCCAGATGGACATCTGGACTGCATTCCTAAGTGTCAGGAGTAAGTCACTAATATCTCACCTTGATCAACCAATCAGGGACTGGCAGGGCCGAGTAACCCACGTGGGACTCTAATGCCCATGGAACTTTCAGCCAATCAAAGAGCTGAAGTTCCTCCAGGTAAAAACAGGCAACACAGAGAGCCTGGGAGATTCAGTAAGATTCAGTAAGATTCTGAGGAGAATTCTAAAGGGAATTCAAAGGAGAATTCCAGGGCAGGACAGCCCAGGAGCAGAAGGCTCCCAAGGGCAGGACATTCTCGCAGCGCGCCTCCTGACCATCCTGAGACTCAGCCGGGACAACCACGGAACGGCCAGTGTGTCCGAGTGCCAGAACTTTCCTTTGTTCTAAGAGTCTAGAGTGGAGGTTGCCAGAGAGTAACCAGCAGCAGGCCTCGTGGACAGGTCGGAACTGTGGACAGCTGAATCACTATTCAGAACTAGCTCTTCATCAGGAACGATGAAGCCGGTCAGTGAGCATCTGCAGCGCACCGTTGCAAGCCGCATAGCACAGCCTGGCACAGAGCAAGAGAGCGCGTATTGGACAGCAACAGCCTGCAACTGTTTCTTTGTGCCCGCAGGAGATCTGAATCCCCAGAAATTGGATGAGTATTCAACTTCAATGCATTACAGCTCGAGAATTCAATTGTTATCCCAACCAGTTGATATCAATTTAATTCCTAAGAGTTATGTACTTGTTTTCAGTATCTAATGTAGAAGTTGTAACCAAGTTCACTTTATGAAACGGTCTAAATGAATGATATACCAAACGTATGTCCTCTTTATATATGTAACTCTTCGTAACTGACCGAATATATATCTTTTGTATTCTGATAACCCTCTCGATAAGATCTGTTAGGTTTACATGCATATTCTATGTATTAATAAATGTATCCTCGTGTATTAGTACCTGTGTGTGCGCGTTGTTTGAGTTATGTTGCATGGTTGGATTTTAAAGCCATCAAAAGAATCAACTTTGTGATTTACTGATACAATTAATAATTGTCTCAGTAAATGCCCAAACCCTACAGAACTGGTGCCTTCAGAGAGCCACTACATTTACATTTTGGCTATGATTACATATGTGGCGTCCCTGAGCCGGTTTTCCTACATTTATGGCGTCCCTGAACGGGCGTGGCAAGACTGAAATGAGTCAACCAAGCAGAATAATTCAATATAAAACACCGCGGGTTTCATACACGACAATACAGTGTGCTGAAAGCCGAAAGGAAAAAAGTTCCCCTTGCTCTTTAAGCAGTGCTTGATTGTTTTATGATCTTTTGCGATCTACCGGGTTGATTGCATACTTGACCTTGTGGTTTTCTGTGGTAAAACTGTGATTTCGTACTTAAAAGTAATACTCTAAGTTTAACGATGGTTGCTAAAAGGTCTGAGTTCTAGTCGCTATTAAGCACTCTCTCTAGTAGCGACAGGTCTGACCACGATCTCTTCCGTATCTCTGTCAGCGGAGATGCTAGGAGAATAAATCTCCATTCTCTGAGAGAGGTAGCGAAGGACATAGAGAGATTTGACCCCGCAGTGTCAGAGAATAATATCGAGAGTTATATTCAGGACCTCAGGTATAACCTGCAGTACCTGCCAAACGCCACAGAGCAGGGGAAAGTGTTTCTGGTTAGAAAAACTACCAGCAGAGCTGTACATGAGTGGATGGCTAGGCAGATAAAAAAAGTCTGTAATGATTTTGAGGAGCTGTGTCAAGCACTTATCGAAGAATACAGTGCGTTTATTGACCCGACTGCCGCGATAGTCGCCGCTCTTAACATTAAGCACGAGAGAGCAGAGTCCCCTCGCGAATATTACGAGAGACTTAGACAAACTTATTTTGCAGGGCGAAATGATGAGGGTTGCGAAGAGAATACACATTTCAAGGGTTTATTCATTGCGAATCTCCACCCGTCAGTCTGAAAGATGATCTTAATGCATACAGATGCACAGACCATGGAAATGACTGATATTAAGAGATTCGTGCAGAAAGCCTGGGAGTATGATGTCCATAGTCGCTCTGAGCAAAAAGCTGTTAAAGCGAATGTGTTCGCCGTCAGAGCCAGCAGGGTTAACTCCCTCCTGCTCGAAGGAGCACAGGCTCCTGAGCTGGCTAAGTCCCGTTCCAAAGCACTCACACAGGACCGCACCCAGCGTCCTAAGTGCCATGAGAACACCGGGGGAGGGAAAGGGCTAGAAAAGGCTGAACAAAGGGATTCAGCAGCCGCCCGCCTGGCCAGGCTTGAACAAGCTTTATTAGGACAGGGACAACTGCTCCCCAAGGCTGCCAGAAGCGTGAATGAGCTGATACTCTCCACTGGAGGAGGCGGAGACCCGCCCCCTCTCCCTCCCTCAGTCTATCTGATTGAGCGGAAAGGTTCCTGCCTGGATGAATTCAGCCACTCCCAAGCGAGTGCTGACTCCACCCCTGAAGTCACAGAGCAGGCAGTAAACCACAGAGGAAAAGCAAGAAGCTTTTACCTCAAGGCTGCCATGGGAGATGTCTTACACAGTGAGACGCTGATTGACACTGAGGTTGAAAGGTGTTTGATGTCACACGGCAAGCTCAAAAGGGTAGAAAAAGAAAAGGGCATGCGACTCAGAGAGGAACCTTTGGTGGATCACCAGAAAGGCAAAGTGTGGAAACAGGTCAAGGCTCCTAAGCCTTCTGTACAGAAGGAAAGGGGGGCCAAGAGGCAGACTGTGCTCACACAGTGCCCACCGAACACAGAAGCCTATGTGGAGATTCCTTCTGTTCCCTCTGGACAAGAAATAAAAATATTTCCTTGTTCCCCGGATATACAGGGAAGTCGTGCCCCAGCCGAGGTCTCAACAGCCTCCATGCCACAGGAGCGGTGCTCCAAGCAGCCGCCTGATCCACCAGGTAAAGCACACACCTTTTACATCCCTAAAGAGGAGCAGATCTCCCCACCTGGCGATGAAAAGGAGCTTTCCCTGTGCACCCTGGCACCCAAGAGGGGTCAGGACCACCACCCTGCAGTGGTGGAAGGGATCCAGATGGCAGGAGAGCAGGTTGGTGATGTAGCCCTCACCCTTAGCCCTGAGAGGTCCTCTGTTAGTGAGGATCTGCTTGAGCAGCTGTCACAGGGCCACTGCCAGGTGCCTCTGGTGCAACATTCACAGGTTAGACAGTAGGTCCAGCTGGACGCTGAGACTACTGTGCTGTGGACACACCTGATCCCAGATGCCGATTCCCTCTGCTGTGACCCAGGGAACCTGCAGTCAGGTAACATTATTTCTCACAACTACCAGGTAGTGAGTGAGACTGACCTGATTGTTCCTGCCTCAACGGCAGGGTTGCCAACACACCCAGTCCCCCAGAAGGGACAGGGAATGAAAGCCGAGCCGGTTTTCTCACAGCCACCAGCTCAGTCTGTCAGTCTGAGTCTGACCAACAGTGGTTCACCCATATTGGAGCTGGATGGAAGTCACCCGCCTGCCAGTGCAAGACATCGCAAAGAGGGGTGTCAGAACCCCAGCCTGCACTGACATGGGCCTGGTGAGTGATAGTAAGTTCAAAGACAGTGAACTAGCTATCCCAGTGCTGGGGCAGCTCCCTGAACCCCTAGCGAGGGAAGGGGGGAGCGAGCAGGTGTCCTACACCCACGCCAAGCAAACGACTGTAAACATGCCGATAGAGGGATTCCTCAATCAGGATGTGCACAAGGTGGACCTGAACAGTGAGAATGGGGTAACAATCCCAGATCACTCAGGTGCTCCAGATGACCACTCAGCCGAGGGTCAGGCATGCTCCACCGCTGCACCGCCCCCTGCAGGGTTCCTAGAGCACAGGCATGAACAAATTGAAAAAGCAGATGCCCTGGAAAAGGAGGAGCAGCATCAGCAGCTGCGTCAGATTCCCCCAGATTTCCAGGATGTTGGTGCCCAAGATGCCACATGGCATACTGAGAAAGACACCATGTACACGCTGCGCCAGCTCAGAAAGGCAACAGTCACTCAGAAGGAGATGACTGGGATCAGCCACCCGAAAAGACTTTTGGGAGGACTGATTGCTGCCGCCATTGTTGCACATTTGCTTTTTCTCGTAGGTTTGTGTGCTACTGGCACTCTCACCCTGACTGCCCCAAGAAGGCAGGTGTCAGAGACGCCAGAGGGTAGTGACAGACTATCAACAGCAGCAAAAGTTGGAAAGCTTAGGGAAAACCCTACAGGCAACTTCCTATGCAACAGGGTTAAACCTTATTCCCCAACCAGTGGACATGATTGTTGGTGTTATACAGTGGGTTTATGCTTGTGTGCAACAGGCCAGAATGTTGACACAAGACCTGTTAAGGGAGTTTAGTGCCACTGTAGCCAGTCTAACTATGGCACAAATCCCAACCCACTTGATTCCACTCTTCTCAGTAGAGGAGTGTGTGACATTAACCCCATTGCTCATAGCTCACCCAGAAGGCATTCCAAGATTGAATTTGGTTCCAAATCTTGAGATGGGTATGGCTACCAAAGCTATCCATTGGCTGTGTCTAAACGATTCACCAATGAAGGGTGTAAAGCTACTAACGAGCAGAGGGAGGTTAATGGACCCCATGAAGAGCAGGTGGGAAGTAAATGGCTGGTCAGCACACCACATTTAACTGACACTATGACTTGTGACGGGCATGATACAGCTACCGCAATGCAGCTACCTAATCAAACAGTTTTCCTGCAAGTTCCCGAGGAGGCCATAGTACAGCATGATAACTTAACACTGTACGGTCTGAAACCAGACATAAGACCAAACTTGAGGTCATGGATGCCTTCAGGTGCACACTATTGAATTGGATAGAAATCCAAGAAACAGTAAGCCCTGAAGAGGTACAGGTAGTTAATTTGCTTTAATGGAACAAACCTCCAAACCACCCTAGCAGATACCCAACACAGGTGTTGTGGTTTATCGCGGGGCTGGGAACAGGAATTGGCGTTATTGTAACACTGCTGCCAGGTGGCTGGATCATGACTGACAGTGTACTCTGAATGATGTACTCTCACATCAAGATGTACTCTGGGTAGCATGAATGAGTCAAAGGTAGATTGTCAAACGAAAGGAAGTGACTTCTCCCCAAATATCTACTACAGAGGTATCAGATATTGACAGTGAATTTCCTGATGTGTAATTCCTAGACTGAGATAATGTCTCATATCGTGTTTATACATACTCCAGATGTTATTCATCCTGTTTGTTCCCAATGCTGGTTCCGTTATGAATTCTCGAGGAGTAATGTAGACATTTAAGATTAATGTTCTAATGGCAAGGGACATCACTTAACTCTGTTTTGTTTTGAAGGCAACAATGCCTCTGGACCTCGTGACCTTCAAAAAGGGGGGATATGTAGCGGCGAGGCTTAATAATAAGGCAGAATTAAGTGTTTCTGAGCTTTTCCAAATTAGGCCTCATCTCTCTGTTCATCTCTGTGGTACAGCCACAGAGAAACTATTCATGCAGGCTGATTTAAGATGGTTCCTTTGATGAGGACAGCTCCCAAAGGGGGATGCACTTCGCTAAGCCTGGCTATCATGATCAATGGTCATCCATTGGCGCCTATCTGTCTAGGGAGTGCCAGATGGACATCTGGACTGCATTCCTAAGTGTCAGGAGTAAGTCACTCATATCTCACCTTGATCAACCAATCAGGGACTGGTAGGGCCGAGTAACCCACGTGGGACTCTGATGCCCATGGAACTTTCAGCCAATCAAAGAGCTGAAGTTCCTCCAGGTAAAAACAGGCAACACAGAGAGCCTGGGAGATTCAGTAAGATTCAGTAAGATTCTGAGGAGAATTCTAAAGGGAATTCAAAGGAGAATTCCAGGGCAGGACAGCCCAGGAGCAGAAGGCTCCCAAGGGCAGGACATTCTCGCAGCGCGCCTCCTGACCATCCTGAGACTCAGCCGGGACAACCACGGAACGGCCAGTGTGTCCGAGTGCCAGAACTTTCCTTTGTTCTAAGAGTCTAGAGCGGAGGTTGCCAGAGAGTAACCAGAGGATCCACCCGAGGTTAGCACCAACGGCAGGCCTCGTGAACAGGTCGGAACTGTGGACAGCTGAATCACTATTCAGAACTAGCTCTTCATCAGGAACGAACCGGACCTCTTCCTGACTTCCTGGGACCCACAGTCATCTTTTCTACTGTGCACAAACTTTGCTAGTTAAAGCCAACAGTGAGCATCAGCAGCGCACCGTCACAAGCCGCAGAGCACAGCCTGGCACGGAGCCAGAGAGCGCGGATTGGACAGCAACAGCCTGCAACTGTTTCTTTGTGCCCGCAGGAGATCTGAATCCCCAGAAATTGGATGAGTATTCAACTTCAATGCATTACAGCTCGAGAATTCAATTGTTATCCCAACCAGTTGATATCAATTTAATTCCTAAGAGTTATGTACTTGTTTTCAGTATCTAATGTAGAAGTTGTAACCAAGTTCACTTTATGAAACGGTCTAAATGAATGATATACCAAACGTATGTCCTCTTTATATATGTAACTCTTCGTAACTGACCGAATATATATCTTTTGTATTCTGATAACCCTCTCGATAAGATCTGTTAGGTTTACATGCATATTCTATGTGTAGCGTTTGGCAGGTTCTTTTTCAGAACTAAAGAACAGTGGAGACGCGATTAACCAAGCACTGGCTTTATTTTACAACCACACTAAAACCAAACACAGGATCTACACACACATGAGGAGACTGACGAACACGTACACACATTTAGGGTGGTAATTACCTAACAACACACTCTACTTTTACAGGACTACACAGGGCACTAGAATTACTAGGACATTATTTACACAGGCAGGGTCAGCCGCTGGTCATCGTGCTGACCCTCAGACTCTTCCCGGCTACCACTCCCAGCATGCCCAGCGGTACTACGAGCGCCTAGGGGCGCTTCCTCCTCACCACCAGGCGAGGGCGTTACATATGTATTAATAAATGTATCCTCGTGTATTAGTACCTGTGTGTGTGCGTTGTTTGAGTTATCCCGCAAGGCTGGATTCTAATACCATGAAAAGAATTATTTTGTGACTTACTGCTAATATTAAGAATTGTCCCAGAAAATGCACAACCCCTAACTTACTGGTGCCTCATGTGAGGATACTACAACGTATATTAGAATTTCATTCTAGATGAATTACGGACCACTTTTATACGACTTTTATACGACTAAGGTATGCTTTAATAGAGGTGTAGGAAAACCGGCTCAGGGACGCCACATATGTAATCATAGCCAAAATGTTACATATTGTAACGCCCTCGCCTGGTGGTGAGGAGGAAGCGCCCCTAGGCGCTCGTAGTACCGCTGGGCATGCTGGGAGTGGTAGCCGGGGAGAGTCTGAGGGTCAGCACGATGACCAGCGGCTGACCCTACCTGTGTAAGTAATGTCCTAGTAGTTCTGTAAAAGTATAGTGTGTTGTTAGGTAATTACCACCCTAAAGTTGTGTACGTGTTCCGTCAGTCTCCTCATGTGTGTGTATATCTTGTGTTTGGTTTTGTGTGGTTGTTAACAAATAAAACTAGTGCTTGGTTGGTTAATCGCGTCTCCACTGTTCTTTAGTTCTGAAAAGAACCTGCAAACGCTACATTGGTGTCAGAAGCGGGCAGAATGAACAACTCGTGGCAGACACTACCCGATTCTGTTAAACGCCAGCTGACGCTGAAAGAAGCAGAACCCATCGGCAGTGCACATAGGAAGCCTGAGCAACTCCTGGGTGTGACAGGTTGCCACAGCCCTTACCAAGGTTACCCAGTAGTGGTCCTGCCAGTAAAATTGGGGCGGCTGCCCCGGAGAGAGGATGCCCTCCCTGCCGGAGCCGATCAGTGATTCCCACACCCATCGACGCGGGTGCGACCAGGAGAGCGACTGGGCCTGGTTGCCGCGGATGTCACGTTCCTCGCCCGCCGAGGATACCCAACTTTTCCCAGGGAGGCGCAGCGGGAGATGGCTCTCCAGGCCTTTCTCAAGGCCCTCTCACCCGAGGAGCTGCGGCGCCACGTGCAGCTGGACGCGCCAACATCGCTGGAGCAGGTCTTGGCCCTTGCTACAGGGGCTGAGGCGGTGTTCGGGGTGACTGGAAGCGCCAGCAGACGCAGTAGCTGACCAAGGCGGCGACGGAGGAATCCAGCGAGGGGGAAGAGGAGCCAGCCCGTGCAGCAACCGCCGCGGAACAGCCCCGCACGCTGATTTACAACCGCTGCGGGAAGAGAGGACACCGAGCCCGGTTCTGCCGGGCACCTAAACCTCGCACTCCCCGATCGGCGTCGGGAAACGGGAACGGGGCGGCTCAGCGCGGGGAAGGCTGCCCTTGAACACCTCAACCCCCGCTCCGGAGAGCGCTGTAAAAACCGGCGCCCCTCACACCACCGTGGAGCGAGTCGGCTGTAGCCGGGGCCTGTACCTCCACTGCCGAATCGAGGACCAACCCTGCCTGGCCCTACTCGACACCGGTTCATCAGTAACCCTACTCCGGCCGGGCGTCCTCCCTGACACTGAGGGCACCAACCCCCCAGGATGGGAGGCCTCCATCCTGCGGCTGAGGACCATGATGGGACAGCTTGCTGCAGTCCGGGGGAAACAGGTGCTTGCCTTCAGGCTGGGTGCAGTGACGGTGCACCACCCCTGCTACCTTGCACCCATCCAGGAGGACTGCATTCTGAGGCTGGACTTACTGCAGCGAGTGGGGGCCAGTTTGGACTTGGACTGGCAGGAGTTGGTGTGGCAGGGGGAGCGACTTCACCTGGTGGAGGGCAGGCCCGGCGAAGGCCGAGGGACGCGGGCTTGCCGGAGCCGGGGGAAAAAGAGGCAGCGGCAGCGGCGGCAGTCGCCGGGGCAGACCAGGCCTGCGAGCCGGGGAGCGAGCTTGCCGGATCCTGCCCCCGTCGGCCGGGGGGCCAGACAAGGCTGCGGCGGCGGGGGCCGAGCATTGCATGGAAGCGAGGCTTGCCGTTGAGGACCTCTTCCAGCGGAGCTGCGAGGGCCTTGATCAGGACCAGCGGCAGCGGCTCCAGGAGCTACTCGCCCAGAACGAAGACCTCTTTGCGGCGAGAGATGAGGACTGCACCCGCACTGCCCTGGTCCAACACGAAATCAACACTGACGACGCTCGGCCCATCCGCATCCCACCGGGACGCATGGTTCACGCCAAGCAGACACCGCCGAGGAAAAGATCCGGGAGATGGCTGCAGCGGGGGTGATTGAGCCCTCCGCGAGCCCGTGATTGGTGCCAGCTGTACTGGTAAAAAAAAAAAGACAGCTCGTTCTGCGTCAACTACCGCAAGCTGAACGAGGTCACCTGGAAAGATTCCTACCCCCTGCCGAGGATAGATGACGCCCTGGACTACATCACCGGGTCGACCTGGTTCAGCTCCCTGGACCTCCGCTGCGGCTACTGGCAGGTACCGCTTGCTCCCGATGCTCACCCGAAGACGGCCTTTTCCATCGGCCAGGGCCTCTGGCAGTTTACTGTCATGCCTTTTGGGCTGTGCAATGTCCCGGCGACGTTCAAAGGCTGATGGAGAGGGTGCTGGCATCGGTCCCGCGGAACCAGTGTGTGTTGTATCTGGACAATCTGCTGGTTCATGCCCGGGGTTTCGACCAGGCCTTGACGAACCTCCAGGCGGTGCTGGCCTGCATCTGCCGTGCTGGACTGAGGCTCAACCCCCGCAAGTGCGAGCTCCTGTGGCGGTGGGTGACCTTCCTGGGACATGCTGTTGGACCGTGAGGGGTGGCTACTGACCCAGGTAAGGTCGCTGCAGTGAGGGGCTGGCCGACTCCACACACCATCGCGGAGCTCCGCAGCTTTCTGGGGTTGGCCTCGTACTACCGGAGGTTTGTCCGGGACTTTGCCAGCATTGCTGCCCCGCTGCACCGCCTTACCGACAAGGGCCGCCGTTTCGACTGGGACTTGGGCTGTGAGACTGCCTTCGGCCGGTTGCGTGAAGCTCTGGTGGGGGCCCCCGTGCTGGTCTACCCCGACCCGCGGTTGCCGTATGTTCTCGATACCGACGCGAGTAACTCGGGGGTGGGTGCGGTGTTGGCGCAGGAGGGGCCGGATGGGGAGCGTGTAGTGGCCTACTATAGTCGGGCTTTGACTAGGCCTGAGCGGAACTACTGCGTGACCAGTCACGAGCTGCTGGTGGTGATGGCGGCGGTCCACCACTTCAGGCTGTACCTGTTCGGGACCCGGTTCCGGCTGAGGACCGACCATGCGTCCCTCACCTGGCTGCTCCACTTTAAGGAGCTGGAGGGGCAGATGGCGCGATGGATAGAGATCCTGCAGGAGTACGACTTCACTGTCGTGCACCGTACGGGGTCTCGCCATCTCAATGCCTGGAAATGCAAACCCCGGTGGACCTGGTCTTCGGCCCACCGCCCGGAGACGGGTCGACACCGCCGGCTGGACCGGACTACGAGTGGGACCTGCGACAGCGAATGCAGCGGGTGCACAGCTTTGCACGGACCCACCTGACACAGGCGGGGGTCCAGAAGAAGCGGCACTACGACCTGCACTGCAGGGGGCCTCCCTTCCAGTCCGGGGACTCGGTTTGGGTGTACAACCCGCGCCGCCGCAAAGGCCTCAGCCCTAAGCTGGCACCGTCGTGGGAGGGGCCCGCTGAGGTACTCGGGGTGGTGGGCGAGGTCTGCTACCGTGTCCGGTTGCGAACACGGGGGAGAGTGGTGGTCCTGCACCGAGACCGCCTGGCCCCCTACCGGGACCGGGAGGAGGAGCCATGTGGGGAGGCTCTAGAGGAGCAGCTGGGGCTGGAGCCGGCCGATAGTGGGACGCTTCAGGTGGGGGCAATGTAATGCCCTCGCCTGGTGGTGAGGAGGAAGCGCCCCTAGGTGCTCGTAGTACCACTGGGCATGCTGGGAGTGGTTGCCGGGAGAGTCTGAGGGTCAGCACGATGACCAGCGGCTGACCCTACCTGTGTAAATAATGTCCTAGTAGTTCTAGTGCCCTGTGTAGTCCTGTAAAAGTATAGTGTGTTGTTAGGTAATTACCACCCTAAAGTTGTGTACGTGTTCCGTCAGTCTCCTCATGTGTGTGTATATCCTGTGTTTGGTTTTGTGTGGTTGTTAACAAATAAAACTAGTGCTTGGTTGGTTAATCGCATCTCCACTGTTCTTTAGTTCTGAAAAGAACCTGCAAACGCTACAATATCTTATTGAGAGGGTTAGCAGAATTCAACAGGTATATATTCAATCACGAAGAGTTACCAATATCAAGAGGACATACATTCAGTATATCACTCATTTAAACCATTTCGTAAATGAACTTGGTTACAACTTCTACACTAGATACTCAAAACAAGTACATAACTCTTAGGAATTAAATTGATATCAACTGGTTGAGATAACACTTGAATTCTCGAGCAGTAATGCAGCGAGGTTGAATACTCATCCATCTGTGGGGATTCAGATCTCCTGCAGACACAAAGAAGCAAAGGCAGCTTTGTTGCTGTGTCCAATTAGTGCTCTCTGGCTCGCTGCCAGGCAGTGCTGTGCGGCTTGCGACATCGTGGAAGAGATTCCTGCATCAATGTACTGCTGACGCTCTCTGAAAACCAGCTAGTTAGTGTTGGCTGAAACTAGCAAGAGTTTGTGCACAGGAGAAAAATTACTGCGGGTCCCAGCAAGTCAGGAAGAAGACCGGTTTGTTCCTGATGTCCATCTGGCACTCCCTAGACAGATAGGCACCAATGGATGACCATTGATCATGATAGCCAGGCTTAGCTAAGTGCATCCCAATTTGGGAGCTGCCCCTTATCAAAAGTGTAATCATAGCCAAATTAAATGTAATGTAGTGGCTCTCTGAAGGCACCAGTTCTGTAGGGTTTGGGCATTTACTGGGACAATTATTAATTGTAACAGTAAATCACAAAGTTGATTCTTTTGATGGCTTTAGAATCCAACCATGCGACATAACTCAAACAACGCACACACACAGGTACTAATACACGAGGATACATTTATTAATACATAGAATATGCATGTAAACCTAACAGATCTTTTCGAGAGGGTTATCAGAATACAAAAGATATATATTCAATCAGTTACAAAGAGTTACACATATCAAGAGGACATACGTTCAGTATATCATTCATTTAGACCGTTTCATAAATGATACTGGTTATAACTTCTACATTAGATACTCAAAACAAGTACATAACTCTTAGGAATTAAATTGATATCAACTGGTTGGGGTAACTATTGAATTCTCGAGCAGTAATGCATTGAAGTTGAATACTCATCCAATCTCTGGGGATTCAGATCTCCTGCGGGCACAAAGAAACAGTTGCAGGCTTGTTGCTGTCCAATCCGCACTCTCTGGCTCTGTGCCAGGCTGTGCTATGCGGCTTGCAACGGTGCGCTGCTGATGCTCACTGTTGGTTTTAACTAGCAAAGTTTGTGCACAGGAGAAAAGATGACTGTGGGACCCAGCAAGTCAGGAAAAGGACCGGTTCGTTCCTGATTTAGAGCTAGTTCTGAATAGTGATTCAGCTGTCCACAGTTCCGACCTGTTCACGAGGCCTGCCGTTGGTGCTAACCTCGCGTGGATCCTCTGGTTACTCTCTGGCAACCTCCGCTCTAGACTCTTAGAACAAAAGAAAGTTCTGGCACTCGGACACACTGGCCGTTCCGTGGTTGTCCGGGCTCTGTCTCAGGATGGTCAGGAGGCGCGCTGCGAGAATGTCCTGCCCTTGGGAGCCTTCTGCTCCTGTGCCGTCCTGCCCTGAAATTCTCCTTTGAATTCCCTTAAGAATAGTCTCAGAATTCCCTTTGAATCTTACTGAATCTCTCAGGCTCTCTGTGTTGCCTGTTTTTACCTGGAGGAACTTCAGCTCGTTGATTGGCTGAAAGTTCCATGGGCATCAGAGTCCCACGTGGGTTACTCGGCCCTACCAGTCCCTGATTGGTTGATCAAGGTGAGATATGAGTCACTTACTCCTGACACTTA
Source organism: Lepisosteus oculatus (assembly GCF_040954835.1). Classification (NCBI taxonomy): domain Eukaryota; kingdom Metazoa; phylum Chordata; class Actinopteri; order Semionotiformes; family Lepisosteidae; genus Lepisosteus; species Lepisosteus oculatus. The sequence goes on from NC_090708.1 coordinate 35,469,736, forward strand.
GGAATGCAGTCCAGATGTCCATTTGGCACTCCCTAGACAGATAGGCGCCAATGGATGACCATTGATCACGATAGCCCCCTTTGGGAGCTTTCCTAGGAAACCTTATCAAAAGAAACCTTAAATCAGCCTGCATGAATAGTTTCTCTGTGGCTGCACCTCAGAGATGAACAGAGAGATGAAGCCTAATTTGGGAAAGCTCAGAAACACTTAATTCTTTCTTATTAATAAGCCTCGCCGCTACAAAAGAAAACACCTTAAATCAACCTGCATGAATAGCTTCTCTGTGGCTGCACCACAGAGATGAAGAGAGAAATGGGGCCTCATTTGAGAAAGCACAGCAACACTTAATTCTGTCTTATTAACAAGCATTGCCGCTACAACGTATATAGTTATACGTCAGTTATACATCTATGATTATATGTTCATTATACATAAATGGTTGGAGTTCTATTATACGGATACATTTAAAGGACTATTATACATATATGGTTGGAGTTCTATTATACGGATACATTTAGAGGACTATTATACATATATGGTTGGAGTTCTATTATGCGGATACATTTAGAGGACTATTAACCACTTAAGGACGGTTAAATTCCACCTCAAACTCAAGCCTGTGTAACAAAACAGTGGTCAACTGTTTTAAAGACAGCACTAAGATCTAGAAGCTTAAGCACTGTTTCATTCCCCTTGTCAGTAGCTAACAGAATAGAATTTACAATTCTTGTTAATGCAGTTTCAGTGTTGTTGCATGGCCGGAAACAAGACTGAAATTTCTCAATTGTATTATTTGAATCCAAGTACAATTGAAGTTGGGCCACTACTATCTGTAGTGGCAATACAGTAGCAGTTTGAAATTATTCATTATTATTAATAAATCACTTAGCTTAGAACATGTTGTGATATTTACTAAGAATCGTGTCTGTCTGTACTTCCATCTCAAGTCACCTCCTATACCAACCCAGGTTCTCTACCACACGGCATCCTATCAATCATATTACTATTCAGAACCAGATATGAGTGAATACACAGATTATTGAAACTATCACTAACCTAGAATAGAATTCAGAAGTTCCTTTATGGGCTCCTGTGTTGACAATTTCCGTTCCACTGGTAAACCTAAAACAGTTAAAACATGAAACTGCCATAAAATGCTCACTGTTAAATGTTCGCTCACTAGGCAACAAATCAGTTCTGGTTAATGATGTGGTGCTTGACACCAACTCTGACCTGTGTCTACTAACAGAAACCTGGCTTAGACACACTGACACTATTCCTTTAGTTGAAGCCTCACCTAATGGCTATACTTTTTTACAGAAAGCTTGTTGCTCAGGACATGGAGGTGGCCTAGCAGCCATCTTCAGTGAGTCTCTGAGAATTGAATTAAAAACTATTAATGACTTTCACACATTCGAAGCAATGCATCTTAAAATAGCACCCGAATCATCTACATACATTCTTTTACTGTACAGACCCCCAGGACCATATGCATTGTTTCTTGCCGAATTTGGTAAACTGCTCTCTGATTTAGTTATTAATTTAGACAAAGTTGTAATATTAGGTGACTTTAACATATTTATGGACATGCATTCAGATAGAACTTTCAGTAAAAATGTCTTGTCTCTCCTTGACTCTGTAAGTTGTAGTCACCATATAACAGGACCAACACACATATACTATCATACACTAGACATAATTCTCACTCACAGAGCTGATATTCATCACGTACTAGTCCAGCCCATCAATAACTTTTTTTTCTGACCACTCTTTAATTACTTTTGAGGTTTGACTGCCCTTGATAGCTTCCAAGGAGAAGACTATTACAACACGGCACATCGACGGGGTTACTTCATTAAATTTCATGAACACGATGAACAATGTTAGCTCCATCTCCAGTAATAATGTTCACGAAATCACACATAACTATAATACAGTGGTCAGACAGGCCCTTGATGAAATTGCCCCATTAAAGACTAAGGTAGTCAAAACCACTAGACACTCTCCATGGTATAATGATCACACACGATCTCTCTCTCTCTCTCTCTCTCTCTCTCTCTCTCTCTCTCTCTCTCTCTCTCTCTCTCTCTCTCTCTCTCTCTCTCTCTCTCTCTCTCTCTCTCTCTCTCTCTCTCTCTCTCTCTCTCTCTCTCTCTCTCTCTCTCTCTCTCTCTCTCTCTCTCAGACCCGTGCTCTTGGTATGCTTTTCTTGTGTCTCTCTCTCATCTGGCCACGGGAGTGCTGCTGGCGGGTGGTGAAGTAGAAGAAATAAAGCGCAGTTTTTAACTCCACAGGTTTGAGTCTCTGTGTTCGTCCTCAATGAACCCAAATTCATTACATTGGTGTCAGAAGCAGGAGGATGGACAGTGAACGGCCGATGATGTCGGACTCAGAGAAGCGTTGGTTCCCTCAGCAGCCGAGTGACCCCCTAAAGCGCCTGTTGGGGGCTAGCAGCAGCCACCAGGGGCTGGGACGACCCCTCAGCACCGCCAGTGGCCACAGCCCTTATCAGGGCTACCCCACGGTGACCTACTCAGCGGAAGGGGGGCCCTTTCCCGGGTTGTCTCAGGCCGTCTCACCCCTGCTCCGGGGTTTATTCCTTCCCTGCCTCACCAAGGGCAGACCCTGCCAGGCCCTTGTCGACACCGGCTTGACCATCACCCTGCAGCAGCTTGGTGTCCTGCTGGGCACCAAGGCAGCCGGATCCACAGGGAGCTCACCATGCACTTTGGGTCTGCGAGGGTGAAAAACCCTTTCTACCTTGCCCCAGTCCACCAGGACTGTATCCTGGGGTTGGACTGTTTGCAGCAAGTGGGTAGTTGCCTTGACTTGGTCCGGCAAGAGTTTGTGAGGCAGGGGGAACGAATCAGTCTCGCATAGCTTTCTCCCCGTTTAGATTTATTTTTCTTGGGATCTTGGGATCAAACGTGGAAAGATTAGATTGTAATCCTTTTTATTTTTTAAATACATTTTAGAAAAGTGTAATCTATACTAAAAAGCTGTACACCACCTTCTATAAAGATACATATTGTAATACTTTCGGGTTCGGTTAGGACGGACACAAAAACTCAGACTTGCGGATTTAAATCTCAACAAAACAACAACAAATCTCAATATCTTGTATGAATTATTCGTAATACAAACCAAAAATAGCCCGCAAACTCTCTCAAATTCCAGCCCCTTATGCAAAACCAAACCCTCCTCCCATCCCAGTTCATCCTCTTAATATCATAAACAAAATCCACCTCAATTTTCCCTGTTCTCTCTCTCCACTGGCATTTGTAATCGTTTTTATTTTTAAATAAATTTTAGTAAAGTCATGTATTTTAAAAATCTTAAGATTTCTATATTTATGTCTTTATTTAGTGGTTTAATTAGTGACAAAGGCTAAACTTTCTTGGAAAAATGTATTTTATGTAAACCATGTTTGCTATTAATTCATTTAGGGCTAGAATATGTTCATTGTCTTCCTATGAAAGAAGGGTTCCTTTCGCCGTAGTCGGGTTGACATTAGAAGCTTGCCACGCCCGGACTGTTATACCAACGCATTAGCATGTTAAAGCGATTTCCTTTCTAGCCTTTTAACTAGTAAGTACTGTACGTACTGGGTGGTTTTGGAGGGGGGGAGGTGTCTTTCGCTGGAAATCTCACCCCCTTCTACTTTGAAAATACCTGTGAAACAGGTTTAATTTGTCACAGCCACCACTCCCGAGAGGGGGGTTGTACTTGCAGTGTATCGGTATAGATGGGAAAGCCAAAGCCGACCGCTACGCCGCCCACGTGTTATGCTCTTCGTTAATGTCTAAGCCGGAACACATCATGGGGGTGACGGGAACTCTTAATCTAAATAAAAATAAAATAAATTAAACATAAACATAAACATTGATAGTTAATAACCACTTTTTATGCACGAAACACGGGTGGTTTTTCTTCCACCTATTCCACCTTAGAAATCTGTGTACACTGTAAGGTTTTTTTTTCCTAATTAAACTTTTAAAATACGCCTTTCAAATAGAAACAACATACAGTATGTTGTTGACTTCCTGGTGTGTTGAGCAGATCAGCACGTCTTTTTTCCCCAATCAGAGGGGTGTCAGATGGTGTCAGCCAATCACCATTCTGAAGCCCTACCGTAATCTCTGGTATAGGGAGACCCCAGAATTCTGTCCCATAGTTTAGATAGATAGATGATAGATACTTTATTGATCCTGTGAGGGAAATAAAGTCAATCATTTTCATTTTAGGAAATTATGAAACGCTTGGTTAAAAGCAAGGGAGATTGTCCGTTATAGTGGACATAAAAACAAGAGTTTGCTGCGGCATTACTGGAAACCCAATTTTAACACAAATCTTCTGCATTATATCCGAGAAGACACAGACCGGCACCAGACTGGGAGATTGCCCGGAGCATAAAAGAAATTCAGACAAACTAGGGATTGGACAGTTTCCAAGTGCTTGTACAATCTGGAAACGTTCAAATAAATGTGCAAAAGAAATAAACAAAATAATCATTTATTTCTTTATCATATTGGCTAGCTAATGTCCTCTCTTTGCTAGTTAGTGGCTGTGTTTCTGCGTTGGGTAGCAACGGGTGACTGTTCTCAGGCGGAAGATGTAAACAGCTTAATTTTCGTGTTAAATAATTTTTTTTAATTAAAATTAATTCTATACAGCAATCGCATATTTGGGGACCGTTTCATAAAACCTTTCATGCTTAAAATGTGCACAGTAAAGAGATTAAATGATTAAATCTGTCGGTCATTTTGGCCAGCCAATCACTTACCGCAGTGCCCTGCGGTGGCTTTCCCGTACCTCGGGTTTGTACCGTGCATTTTGAATGGCTGCATCTGTAGCTTTCTTAACGTGAGAAGTACTATCGTAAGTAAGTACTGTACAGTAAGTACTTCCTGTACTTAATGTACTGTACTTAAGTACTACTACTGTAAGCAAAAAAAGGGGTTTTGGGGGTTTGGGGGTGCCTTGCCCCCTTCTACTTTGAAAATACTTGTGAAACCGGTTTAATTCGTCACAGCCAGCACTCCCGCAGAGAGTGATGAAAACGGTGCAGCGCCAGGCGAATGCACATTAATATGTGGGCTTTTGAGCTCAGGTGGATTTGTGCCCTACAGTTCACCTGCGGTACCGCTGTGTACTTTACATACAGTACAAACATGTGTTATTTTGAAATATACAAAATGTCAATATACCTTAGGAGAAATTGAGTATTGGTGTGTAAGCCCTACAGCGGGTGGTGAAAACTGCCCAGTCCATCACTGGGGTTGCCCTCCCATCTATCCAGGACATTTATGACAGACGGTGCTTGAGGAAAGCTCTAAGCATTATTAAAGACCCCACACACCCCAGCTACAGACTTTATGATCTGCTACCATCTGGAAAACATTACCGGAGCATTTGGGCCCGGACTACCAGACTCAGAGACAGTTTTTATCCCCGCACTATCAAACTGTTAAACTCCCAGCCTCTCTCACTCTCACCTCACCTCTCACCTATGATCTGAACCTCATAGTGCCTTTTTTCTTTCTTTCTTTCTTTCTTACCAAAAACCCAAACACACATTGAAAATCTACCTCACATGTCAAAAGCTCACTCCCCATAATTTCTATCCCTTTATTTCATTCTGTTGATGCATATTTGTGCACATAACCTGTTACCTTTTTGTTGTTTTGCACATTGCCTGTTGTTGTTTTTTGCACATCGTCTGTTGTTTTTTGCACACTGCCTGTTGTCTCTGTCTTTCTTTTGTTATACAATTGTATTGTTTTTTGTTTTTTCTTGTACTACTTATGTCCGAGAGCTAGCTAACTAGCATTTCGTTATATCATATACCTGTATATGAGTATAATGACAATAAACTTGAACTTGAACTTGAACTTGATTTGTTCTTTAAAATGCCAATAACAGCAACATAAAGTTTACATAATGTTTATGTTCCTAAATTAATATCGTTTATGACCTTTATGACCTTCGTTATGCTCCTCTGCATTTTATGCTTAGCTACTAAAACTTCCCTTTAGTGGTAAAATTCCATATAAATATTCAATACTAAGTGGATTAGAATGTGCACAGTAAAGAGATTAAATGATTAAATCTTTTCACTAACGACCAATATGCCACATTACCTTCCGTGTCACATTAACATTAGAATGTTTTTTTTCTAGTGTCAAAAGAAGCGATACACAACCTGTCTCCTCTATAACTCTTCAGTTTACAGAGAAATTCTGCCAGAGCCTTACAACATTGTCCAATAATACTCTTCTCGTGTCTAATTTTTAGTTAAGCAAGATTTGAGCTACAGACCATAACAGACCAAAAAACAGAATCCACCTGCGATTCGGGTGTTAACAAAACGTGTTTACAAAGAAAGTGAAATACAGTAATACTACCAGCTATATAGATACATAGATTTAGAAATTTAGAAATTTACGTGCTTACATATTCTCAATTATAAAACAGATAATTCTGGTCCTGGAATCTGACTGGCTGACACCCTTCTGAAGTGGTACCATAATCTCTGGTATACAGACGCCTCTGAAATTTGACTTGTTACTGTTTAAAGAGTACTTCTTAGCGTAGAAGCTTGGATTCTCATATATCTGTTACACGTATCTTTTAAAACAGTCTTTGTTGTGCTCTTGAGGATCCTTGTGATATTTTAAGCTCTGGTTGAATGATAAGTGTCACAGTTGAAATAATTTTCGTTGTTAGAAATTATGAAATACTCTATTAAAAGCAAGGGAGTTTTTATGTCTGTTATACTAAAAGAAAATGCACAACAAACTAGGGATTGGACAGTTTTCCAGTGCTTGTACAATCGATGGAAATGTTCAAATAAATGTGGTAAAGAAATAAACAAAAAAAGTAATCTATTCCTTTATCCTATTGGCTAGCTAATGTCCCGTCCTTGTTAGTTAGATCAATGAAATGCTGTGGTGTTACTTTTTGTTGATGAAAAAATCAAGTCTTTTCATTTAAAATGATGGTAACAAATAATGTGGATCAGTGTAATACTTTGAGTTTACAGCTTGTCCAAGGTCATTCATTATTAATAATATGAGTCTTCAGTAAAGACTTTGATGCATAAAATATTTCTGCATAATTAAAATTTTTATGATAAAGGTAGGTTGTGTACTTTTGCCCAACTTGCTTTCATAAAATATACCAACTTTTTAATGACTGATGATTAACATGCTGTAATACACGGTTTAAATTTAAAAGCTCAAATGCTGTACATGAGAGGTTAAGCTTTATTGGCTCCTCCTTGTGGTTTTACAAGGTGATTCCGGATACTTTGCGGTATGGCGTCAAATGACGCGATACACCACGTGATACTGCGTGAAACTGCGTTTTGATGCTACACCCCCACGGGTATACCGTGAAATACCCCACCCGTTTTGAATGGCTGTATCTGTAGGAGCAGAAAGTACAACCATATTACCCACATATTTAGCTCTCTTCATTGGCTTCCTGTCAGGTACAGGGTGGACTTCAAAATCCTTCTACTTACTTACAAGGCTCTCAGAGGTCAGGCACCTGTCTATCTAATGGAACTATTAATGTATACCATCCAAGTCACCTGCTTAGATCACAGAATGCAGGTCTTATTCATATTCCACGCATTAATAAAAAAAACAGTTGGTGGTAAAGCCTTTAGTTAAAGGCCCCTAGCTTATGGAACAGTCTCCCACCCCATATTTGGGATACCAAGTCAATCTCAGTATTCAAATCCAGACTGAAGACCTATTACTTCAGCCTAGCCTACTCACACCTTACATTATAGCCTGCTGCCACCCCGGCTGCTGGTGCTGCTATACATGCCGTTGATTGTTTCTGTGTTGGCACACCAGGTAGATAAATCTGTTCTAACCAAACTATCCTATTCTCCTCCCCACATGTCCGGATGGCACCCGGGCTGGGCACCATCTGAGTTGGATACTGCATCGCCATCATGGATCCAAGAGGGGCATCATGGATATAGCTTTCGTTTAGGAGGATTTTGCGGTCTACAGAGATCTGCATGAAGTACTGACATACAGAAGACATGATGGATGAATGGATTACTACGTCCATTCGTTCATTTCCTTTTTTAAATTATATAATGTTAGCATGCCCGAAGGCGACGGGCAGCCAGCTGACTTTCGACCCCTAGAGGTTTTTTTCCCCCTTATTAAGGAGTTTTTGGGTACTCTCATCCGTTGTCTTCTTGTCTTCTGTTCTGTATTCACAAAATGTATGGTTACTTGCATTGCTAAGCGCCTTATGGAAACGTTGTTGTGAAAGGTGCTATATAAAAATAAATTGAATTGAATTGAATATTTAGAAATATAAAAAACATTCAATATAGTGTCCATAATATTTGCTATTTTAATTTTTCAAAGAAATGTTTATTTGGTAAAGAAAAATCATGGGGTCAGCTGGGTTCGAATCCCCGACTTCTAGCATGCAAAATACACGCCTAAGCCATTACAGCAATCCGCCGCTTAACAACAATCAAGAGTGAATGAGTTAAACTGATGCAGATGTTTACAAAGAAAGTGTACGACTGTGATAATTTGAACTATATGAATAAAGTTAGGTTGTTATTAATTTCTTTAGATACACGATTCCATATTATATTCCCTGTTAATCAAATTCTAAAAAGTATGTTTTGTTTTACTGCGATAATGAACGCATATATTCATAGATAAGGTTAAAACGTTATAACTTGTTATGAACTATATAAACTTAATATAGTCAGAAGGAGCACGTAAAAACATTTCCAAAATAACCACAGTATGTAACCAAATGAAAGAAAGTGGAATACTGGTGTGTATTTTTTATTTAAACTACCAATACCAGCCATATACAGTTTACACAATATGTTTATGTTCCTAAATTAATAGCATTTACGACCTTCAGATGCATTATGCTCCTCTTCTTTTTATGCTCAGCTACTAAAATTTCCCTTTAGTTGTAAAATTCCATATAAATATTCAATACTAAGTGGATTAAAACATGCACATTAAAGAGATTAAATGATTCAATTGTTTCACTAACAATGAATGCACCACAATCTGTCATTTTGGCCAGCCAAATCACATACTGCGGTACAACAAGGTGAACTTTAGATAATCATGCGGTATGGGGTTGTCCCATGCATTTTGAATGGTTGCTTCTGTACTTTATTCTTCACTATTGTAGAAATGTGTCATGCCTGCCATTCCTGCTCTAGAGAGCGCTCCACTACTTGTGTTATTTGTCACGTGATTGTTGCCATGTTCCCAAGGTGTACCCTGTTATGTTTTCTGCTATTTAAAGACTAGCTGCTCCAGTCCTCAGGACTCAACATTAGGGTATGGATGTCGTGAGGCCCGCCTACGTCCATCTTCTGAGGGCAAAAGCGTCATCCCCAACACCTCCTGTTTCCTGAGCCCCGGGTCTGGAGGATCTTGCCCCGTCATCCTAGGACCTCCATGTTTTGCGTAAGTTCGTGTTTTCCCCCTTCCTGGGGATTTTAACCTCATCCCAGGATGGATTAATTGTTGATGGACTCTTGGACTGTGCCCTGACCTGCCTTTGGACCTGTTCGCCATTCTTCGTCTCCCCCACTCTCTGTCTCATGGACTGTCACTATTATTTGTGCACTATTAAACCCCTGTGTGTTTTCCATATCACGCCTCTTGTTTTCTCTAGCTCTTACTGCATCGCATAGGGTCTACTACAAGATCCAACACAGTTTTGGGACCGTGGCCATAACAGAATGTTGTGTCAATGCTACACCCCGTGGGCGGTAATGTGGAAAACCCAGACCCTTACCTGAATTTTTTTTCACATTTTCTTCAAGACACCCTTCCCATTTTGCCGTCAAGATTTGTTCCTGTTTCACTGGACATGGTAATTTTTAAGGATTTTTTTAATTTCGTCATGGGCAGCCCTACCTTTTTGTAAATACTATTCTCTGGTTTTATCTCTTGTATATAGTGATATTCTGATATCCTTGTCTCCCTGGCTATATATAGTAATTCCTTGTGATATTCTTGTTGTAAATAGTATTCCCCTTGTTTTTACTTTTGTAGGATGTCAGGAGCAGCCATTGAAGGGGACTTGAAGATCCCACACGGTTTTTGGACCGTGTCCGTAACAAAATGTGTCTTTGGCTTCTCCAATAAAATTACAAAAAGACCTGAGTAGTATAAAGCGACACCCTTCATCAAACTTTTTTGACAGGTGACACGCCCCCTTTTTCAGCCAATGGGTGTCCAATGGTGACCCGCCCCCTTGTCATCCAATGGTGCGTTGTTATGGTCGGATGTCCTGCCCCCTCCTGAGCCAATGGTGTGCCAATTCCCCACCAAGCGGTCCTGAGCCTCAGGGTCCAAAAGCCCCTGTAGCCACATCCTTCGATTTATAAATAAGTGTATGAAAGCGTGTATTAGGGTTGGAAGGCGATCATGTCTGCCACGGTGTTGCGCGCGCTCTATTATAACCCTAGGGAATCAGGGAGTTACGACGGCATGGGGTGTCTGGTGAGGGCCGCGAGATCCAGGGGTGTGAGCGGCACCTGCCGCTGCCAGGTGTCAGAGTGGTTGTCCGGTCAGTCGGCTTATACGTTGCACAAGCCAGCTCGTGTGCGCTTTAAGAGAAACAGGATGCTGGTGCCCGAAATGGACAGGCAGTGGCAGGCCGACTTGGTGGACATGAGAGAGTACAACGAGTTCAACGATGGTTTCTGCTACACCTTAACATGTATACACATGTTGTCTAAATATGCCTGGGCCAAGCCACTAAAAACCAAATCTGGTGGGGGCATGACAAGCGCTTTCCGAAATATACTTCAAGACAGTCGTACTCCTGAAAAGTTACAAATGGACTTGAGAATTTCTTAACAGGACCTTCCAATATTTTCTCAAACGTGAGAATATTGAACATTTCGTTACGGGCAGCAATGTGAATGCTAGCGTGGTAGAGAGGTTTACCAGAACTATTAAAACAAAAATGTGGCGGTACCTGAAACACCTTCAATTTAAAACACTACAACGTTAACTTTCTGGCTCCCCACTAAACCTCTTCAACCCGACTTCCAGAGTGGACATTGCATCTGTGAATATTTAAATCTAGTGGAAACAGCCGGGAAGCGTCTGAAAGATAAACCTCTTCTGGTGGACTGCGAGGAGTATGCGCGCAGTTACACAGTGTTTGCTTTCAACCTCAGCCTCGTCGACGAGTGCACAGGTCATTATTCACTTATCAAAACAGGTAATCTGAGAGCTGAAATATGCTTCGCACAACCACTACCCACTACAGTTAACATGGTCGTGTACTCTCTGTTCGACAAAGTGATAGAGCTTGATATGAGACGTCAAGTCATTTACGACATCAGCAAAAAAACACAGGGGCCACACAAACTACACATAAAGATGAACACCAAACAGCTGGAAGACATTCTAACCGCTACACCAGAGACAGTTTTCTAGGTGTGTTCCCCAGCGATGTACTGCCGATCGAGAGACTGGAGCGGCGGCCTTTGAGTTTAATAGTTAATACTCACAACCTCCCCGGCGAACACTGACTCGCTATTTAACCTACCCGATGATGACGGGGCAGAATTTTTCTACTCCTACAGATTTTCACCCAAAACCGAAGACAATTGCAAGATTTTTTTGCTGTGACCTTTTGTCTTTTTTCTATACCATAGATGTAAAGGCTTGTCTTTTAGAAACATTTTAGAACTTTATTCTAAGAAAACAATCCAGAATGATCGCATGGTTGAAATGTTTCTGAGAAACTGACGACGTGTGAGACAGAGACCCCTGTAGCCTTTTAAGCAATTTGAAAATACGAATGTTCAATTACGTGTGTGCTTACGCCAATTTAAAACATGTCATAAATGTTAATCATCAGTCTAAAATAAAAATGAATTTGAACCATTTCAATGTCTGTGTGGTTATTATTTTTAAAAAAGAACACAAAATATGAATTAAAATCAATACAATATTTTTTATTATAAATTCACGGTTATATTGCTACCCATATACAGATTGCATCCAAGTCATTTATAACAAACATGTTTATGCTTTTTTAATATACATTTCAAGTCAAGTCATTTATCACAAACACACATAGCCTCAGGTGAGAGAAAAAATGTTACAAAGACAACCATGTGGGTCTCGGTATTAATGATCGTCTCCTAGAGGTTTCAGCAGTTATCTTAGAGACCGGGTCAGCCATCGACATCTGTACAAGGGGTTTTAAAGTTTTGACAGATGCTGCACACCCCAACGGGACAGACTTGAGTTTTTCAAGTAGCTCTCTGTTGCCAGCGTTGGCTACGGTATGTTGATTTCGGCCATAGCCTCCATGAACACATCCTAACCTTTTGGCTGCTTGCCGGCCACAACTGGTTGCTGCTGCGTGAGAGCTCGGACAAGATCAATCATGTGAGAGCCCTCAACAGGTGACCCCTTGTACACAAATTCTCCTTTTTCATTCCACGCTATTAACGGTTCTTTGTGGGCTATAGTCTTTAACAATATCTCGGAATTTCTCTGGAACTGCTGAGACACGCTGTCTAAAATATACCTAAAGTCAGCACTGATCGATGACGGTTGTTGCAGTAACGCATGTGATAGCCCGGCGGGTGCATTTTCAGGTAGTACAACAGTTAAAGTCCCCTTTTCAGAAGTCTCCTGGTGTACTAATGTCAAATACCGTTGTAATACCTGGCTGTACAATTTCACTTTTTCGTATTCGGCCAGATGCGAGATCTGAAGAATGTCTCTCATTTCATCATCCAAACTGCTGGTTGTTATTTTTCTCACATCGCTTTTGTTGCCGGACCGCTCTCGGAGTCAATCGAGCTTTTTCTGAGTTACATTTTTTCAGCGTGCTCCATTATCGGCGTTGTAGAAGCCCCGTAATCAAGGGTATTGCAATACTCAAAAGTGTCCCGATAAAACCGCCGGACTGGTTCACCAAAAGTCTCTTACTTTTAAGAGAAAGACCCTTTTGACTCAAAGTCTTCAGGCCCCCAAACTGCTTAGCAGATAATGATATGTTTCCTTTCAAGGTATTCAAGGCGATTTCAGCTATGACTTGTACATCATTTGAAGCCCCGCAAAGAATAGCTTTCCGTTGATTGGGGCCGGCTTTTATCAGAAAATGTAAGAGGTTTCTCCGAAAGAGTGAAGACATGTCGACGGACCGAACATGTTTTTTCGACTGAGTCTATGGTTGCAAGATCACCAACTTTTAGATTTTTTAAATACATAAGGCACGGCTACATCTGGAGGGAAAAGACCTGTTCGCAAGCGATAGTCATCTGGGGTGTCGGCATTTAAATCCACCAACAAGTAACCGAAAGGTTTTCCATCGAATGCTTCCCCAAAAAAATTTGCCAGGGTACATCTGCCGGGACAGGGTTGTAATCTGTAGTTTATCTCAAGGGTTTTTAAACAACACCGTGTACTTTGTATTTAACGCTATGGTTCTACTTTTCCGACCTTGACAAAACACATTTTGGACAATATACATAATGCTAAGGTTTCTGTGGTGTACATATTTGGTAAAAGCTATTTCTATCTCATTATGTTCACATGTAGACTCCATCAAATCATCAACTATAATCAAATTTACTCTATCAGGCGGCAGTAGCTGATCATCGGAAAACGACGTCGGTAGACCTTCTATAAACTGAATGTATGGAAATTTCACAAGCAACTCCGCGTATAGAGGTTGCCAGCAGCTGTTACACCAGACGATGTATTCGGGTTTACGAGTCATAACGGCATCACCATTCTCCAAGAGTTGTTTTATAAAATAACTCGAGGGTCCGGACAAAATGCATGAAAAAGGGTGCATTAACCTGACATCCATCGTTTTAATATCCGTATGGCAATGATTTTAATTTTTTTTGCAGCACCCGCTGCACCACTTTCTGGGTCTCAATGTGCCAATCCTTTTAAACATGCACGATCATCGACTGTTGAATAGAAATGTGTCTAAATTCCCGGCACTCATCAGAAGGGTTAATGCCATAGTCCTGCAGACTCTCAAAGTTAACTTTTTCGCAATTGTTCACATTGAACATAAAACCTTTCGCCTTTAAACAGGCTTTCCCTCCAGACAGCTTGTACCCGTTCGACTTGACACAAACTCGGTGATGTGTTGACCAGCATCGATTTCGCTGGTCAACTCACCCAAGTAGTCACCCAGTTCCGGATTCCACTCACCTTCCTGGTTCACAATGATAACAGAGTCTGTGTCGTGGTACAGACAGCGGTCTTGCAAAGCATTTAGCAGCTTGTATAACTCCATGCGGGCATAAGCAGTTATAAAGCTAGCGATGAAAATGTTAGTGTTTGAATGGCCTGTATAGTGGTCTTTAGTGTGTTTCCATGTAACACAGGCTATGTTTTCATCGATAAACTCGCAGGCTGAAACCTCATGATAAGGCGCAAATAAGTACCTGAACAATTCATCAGGGTTTCTCACAATGGTGGTCTGTGGTAAATTGGGTCTTTGCCCGTACTTGCCCCACAAACTGTTCAAGGCAATTTTTGAAAGCTGTATTTTGGCTTGATTCTTTTTAATGTTGCCGAGGTCCAATCGGACACCATCTTTTTCCTAATATTCGGCAACATATCTTTGTTGTTTCGCAACATCAGTACACCACTCTGGAAACCCCGAAGCTTCCTGTTTTCCTTTCAGATGCAGCTTGATGTAGTCAGAAAAAAAATATTGTGAGGAGTTTTCGAAATGCCAAATTTAATAAATTTCACCCACCCTATACCCCAGATCTAAGGCCTTCTGTAATTCCGGAGTGCACCAGACACCAGTCAAAGTGCGATCTTCATCACTCTGCTCACAGGATGTGGTCTGTTTTGTTTCAGCACACGTACTACACAGTGTGAAAAACACTTTTTTTGTCAATTTTGGTTGTAAGAACTGAAAAGTACAAACGTCTGGGTGGGCGAACTTTCACCTTCACTAAACCGAAACACTGTTTTATAAGTTGTTATAAATTATTCTGGGGTGACCCAGTGGGTGTTTTTTAGTTTTGTTCACAAACGGATACAGACTGGTGAAATCATAGTAATGATTTTTTTTCACCGGGCTGCGCTCTGTAATGAAAACAAATGGCATTTGTTCTCCCCCCAAAAAGCGAATTCCGCAGCTCCAGTGACTTTCCTCAAGTTTTCATTTTCATCAAGCATGTCTCTGAGCTTGTGCTCCCACAAAGCACGTACATTAAAACCTCTCATTTTGAGAAAATTAATTTTCACCATTTTCTGCACAACCAACCAAAAGTAGTGTTTGTTAGAGGATTAAAATAGTTTTCACAATAATAAACACTACAGCTGTGAAAAAAGCAACCGTTGAACTCTAAGGCTGTCTGCACTCATGAAGAAGGCTCAGCAGTGCCTTTATTTCATGAAGAAGGCTCAGCAGCGCCTTTATTTCTTGAGGTGCCTCAAGTGATGGAGGATGCCAATACATGTGTTGGTGAACTTCTACCGCTGCACTATCGAGAGCGTCCTCACCAACGGGATCACCGTGTGGTATGGCAACACCTCTTCGCGAGAAAGAAAGGCACTGCAGAGAATGGTCAATATGGCCCAGAAGATCATCTGCTGCGGTCTCACTGAGATTAAACAGCTCTATGAGGACCGCTGCCGTGGTAGAATTTTGGCCATCACAGAGGACAGTCACCACCCAGGGCATGAGCTCTTCACCCCACTGCCCTCAGGCAAGAGATATAAGAGCATACGGACACTTACCACTAGATTCTTAAATAGCTTCTATCCACAACCAGTGAGACTGGCGAACACATTTAGCCATCCCCCTCGGACCACACCTACACCATCACCATCTACCTCATTGTAATTTATTTATTGTACGTCTCCAGTCATTGTTTACACGTCTGTATTGTTTACATTCAAACTGTCTGCATGTTTACTTGCACATTGTCTATTGTTTGTTTGTACATTGTCTTGATGCACTGTTTGCACTTTGTTTTGTTTTTTACACTTGTTTTACAATCGAGAGACTTTCTGTAAGTAAGAATTCCATTGTACCAGTACCGGTTACATATGGCAATAAAGTTCAAGTTCAAGTTCAAGTTCACTCCGTCAATCACTGCATAACTATCCAGAAAATATGGCTTGACCAGGTGTGGTTAATGCGTGTTGGATTTTAACGTGCTCTGTGTGTTCGAAGTACATAAGCCACTGAATGCTGGGTGTAGAAAATTGTTTTTGCAGGTTGTGGTAATTGTCATGGGGTACCAACGCGATCGTCTCTTCCTGTAGAAACGTAATCTGAACATGGCCATACACACACTAGCGATGGTCACAAACTGAAAGGGGTCGATGCACACGACGCAAGCAGCCCCTGTCTCAGTCACATGCACCTGTCTGGTCATATTCAAGACCTCGTCCCGAAACCTGACACATCCTTCTCTTAGAATTGCTACATCCACTCTGCATTAGTGTTTCAGCTCAGTCTGTAAGATAAACACAGTTCCCTTGCATTCTTCATACCAAACCAAAAACTCGGCTTTCTCGCTCGGCAGCATGTACTTAACGCCGTAAAGTTCTGGCGATGGCAAGGGGCCTACATATTTTTGGTTTTCTGAAGTGTTCATCAAGTGTGGAAAATGTCCCTTAGCCCCAGGGAATCCCATGGTGGATGGTAATTTGCTTAATTTCATAGGGAGAAAGTTTAGAGAATCAATAAATCTGATGTTCAGTGCTTTTACGGTCATACACAATATTTTACCACCCTGATTAATTAGTTTAATGTCCATCTTTTCATCTAGCAACTGTTTGATTACTAGGTAATTGTCATATCCCTTGCCATTGTGTGATATGAAAGTATAGTTTTTGAAACGCCCATCAATAATTTTACACACAAAATCCTTTAGACAAGTTTCACCATAAAATTCCCAGCTTCATTTATTGTTAATATGAAGGGCGTGGACGTAATTTGGAATGTGTGTCCCAGTTTCTTGCATGCATTCAAAGTCGAAAAAAATGTACTTGCTTTAAATTTTGGGTTTGTCTAAAGGCTGTAAGTAGCACAAGTGTGTGTCAGGGGTGTCGATTATGTTGTTACACCGCGAACACAGTTTCTCTTTACATTTGTGACTTGCGAGGTTATAAACCCCACATTTCTCACAAAAGGACCGGCTCTCACACTTAATAACACCCAACGCCACATTCTGAAAGTGTCTGGTCAAACACTGAGAGCTACTGCAAAAGACATTACAGACCGGGCAATTCTGAATTTCTGCATCAATTTCACAACACTGGGGATCTAAACAAGTTTTACAAGATTTAACACAGGCGTGTGCGTTCTTGTGGCTATACGCAGCATTGCAGTTACGCAAAAATACGCCGTCCCCACAAAAGCTTTAATATTTAAAACCCCGTAGATATTATCTTCGTGCAGTAGAACAAAAAGTATTTTAGAATTTGGCAGCATGGGACCCGTTGTAAAATATTTCCAATCACCTTGATGGTGGTACAAAATGTTAATGACTACCTTTAAATTTTTTTCAAAAGCTGTAATGTCTGATAAAGTAATTTTCTGATTCTCTGGGAAACCCAACTCTCTGTGCATTTGTTTAGCGCCCTGTAACATTTCCCCATCGGTACAACCTTCATTTAACAAACCATACACACTACCAGCGAAACACAGATTACCACCCGTGTAATGTATGTCGATAAGGTGCGCTTTTTTCTGCTCAATTACCCTGCTGTACAGAACAGATTTTAATCTTCTGCGGGCACCCCCCTGCATGTTCCTAACCATCGTCACCAATAATCAGAGGCTGTCATCGGTGAGAACTTCTGTGTGACTCTGTAAGAGGTCTGGGAAGTGGTTTAAAAAATCTGCAGCATTTAATTCTCCAGGGTGTCTTCCGCATGAGAACAAGGATTTGTTAAACCCTCCCGAAGACAAACGCAACTGTACAAAATAATTTGCCCCTATGTTTGGAGAAAGTTCATCCAATATTCTCTGGACTGCACCATGCACAGCATCTATAGCCTGTACATACGACGCTATTCTGTCAGGATTAACAAAATGAAATTCTTCATAGTGTTCTGTTGCTCTAAAATTATTATAAGACCGGTAATAACTACATACACGCTTCAGGAAAACTAAAGGGTCTCTATTCGCACCTACACCGCCCCAACCTGATTCACATCGTTCATTACAACCGGTTCTCGGTTTTCAAAGTTACCGCCATCCAGTTCTGCTACAGCACCCCCGGGCATTAAGTTATTTTCTACCAATGCATTCTCATTGTGTGGTTCGGCTTGCCCTTGGGAAATCTGATGCCTCTCTGAATCTATTACGTCTCAACAAACATGCTTTTGCCAGTTTAATTCTTTTATTAACATACAAATGATTGATGTTAGTAAGAGGTCGGTCTTTTAACCAGTTTTTACACCGCATGCTTAGTCATTTATCACTGGGGAGGTTTGGCAATGAACCATGAAATAGCATTATCAGGTTTTGAAATCCTGAGTTTAGAGCGGCATCCTCTGTAGAAATTATGTCTAAGAGCTTAACTGTGAAAGCCTGGATCGGTTTTGAAAACAAGGAATGTACACTTGCTAAAGCCGCTCTTAGACACTCTAAATCTCACTTTTTATCCACCTTTAGTGCTCACCGTTGATAGTAACTGTGCAATTTACCGCACTGGATCTAGGGCATCACCAAACGCCAAGTCTCTAATTGCGTTATTATTTCTCTCCAAAGGCTTGACACGTTTGGATTTGGTCAGCGTATTTACGGCCGTCTTCAACGCTGTCACCACCTTAGGTCCTGGCGTTTTTTTCACATTTTTTTCCCCACTCGTCAATACAGCTTCTGCGTGAAAATAAAAGACTTTTTAATACCCCGCCAATGCTCCATATCTCAAAATCAGAAAACTATGCAAACTGGGGTATAAATAAAAATAAAAGACTTTTTAAAACCCCAACCAATGCAATCTAAATGGTCAAAATCAGAAAACTGCATTTACCAGGATAAAAACGTCACACTTGTGGCGCTTCCTTACACAAAGGGTTGTGGGAGAATGGAACAAGCTACTGGCCATGATGAATTGTTACCCTGGTTTCCTTTAAGACAGAAAACTATGTGAACTAGGATCTTTCAACGAATTAACATTCTAACAAAAGAAGTAACTGTTGCAAGAAGTTTTTCATACCACATCTTGACCTCGCTTAAATTACAGATGCAGCCATTCAAAGTGAGCGGTACAGACACGTACCGCAGGTAATTGGCTGCGGTGTCATGTATCATGACGCAAGATGATGCGG
This sequence comes from Lepisosteus oculatus, assembly GCF_040954835.1. NCBI lineage: Eukaryota > Metazoa > Chordata > Actinopteri > Semionotiformes > Lepisosteidae > Lepisosteus > Lepisosteus oculatus. The sequence goes on from NC_090708.1 coordinate 35,489,061, forward strand.
GGTACCGCGGTACGTGATTGGTTGATGTGGTCCGTTGGTCTGTCGTAGAAAGACTTACTGTACAGTAAACGTCTTTACTGTGCCCATTGTAGATATTGAATTTTACCACTGAAGGGAAATCTTAGTAGCTGAGCATAAAAAGAATAGGAGCATACTGTAACGCGTGTGAAGGCCATAAACGATATTAATTTTGGAACATAAACATACAGTACTGTATATGGCTGGTCTTGGTACTTTAAAGTAAAAAATACACAACAGTATTCCATTTCTCCCTAAACATTTTAAGCATCAAAGTCTTTAACTAACGTGATACCAGAGTCAACAAGCATACTTTTAGAATTTGATTAATAGGGAATATAATATTGAATCGCGTATCTAAAGAATTTAATAACGGTATGATTATATTCGTGTATTGCGACAGGGCTGTGTAGGGCTGTTTCGCCTTCCGGTTCATGCGAGTTGTCTTGTAGCCTGCTGGTCTACATGCCTGACTAACAACTCGCAGGTTGTGTGTTCAAATCCAGCTGGTACTGGACTTTTCTTTTAACAAACATTTCTTCAAAAAAATAGAATAGCGATATTATGGACAATCAATTGACTTTTATATTTCAAAATATCGCAACATGATCGATTCTAAGTCATTTTTGATAACAATGAATAGTCACCTTCTTCCCTTCTGACAACGTCCCTGCTTCTGCTTCCTGCTTCTATTGTGTCTGTGTGCAACAGAGTAAATTTTTATAGAGACATGGAGGCTGGACAGTATGCTGCGTTACAATATAAACATTTATATTGATTTAAATCGTGTTCTGATTTAAATCACAAACGCGTGTTAATTATATGTGTTTTTTCATCATAATCAGGCTAATGCAACATAAATTGATACAGTATCTTTGTCTTCTAAGTATCTTAATAAACTTTCAGCATAGCTTTCTACCCGTCAAGATTTATATTTCTTGGGATTTTGGGATCAAACGTGGAAGGATTAGATTGTAATCATTTTTATTTGTCAAATATGCGATTGTATTTCTGAATGTTATGTTACACCTGCAGTAGTTCACTATTTTAAATACATCGAATTAAGAAAGTTAGGTGTAGCACTTCAGATCTTTTTTTCTGAACCAGGGAAAATCTGATCATGTTTCTCTATAACAATAATAAAAAACTTTATTTTACATATCACCTTTAAAAGTGGTAGTACCTTTTTTAGTACTATATTTTTGTATTATATTCCCTATTTATCAAACTCTAAGAGTATGTATCGGCTTGTCAGTCAGGTCTTTTTTCTCTATTTCAATTGTCGTTTACACATGCACGACTTTAAAAGCTAGCAAGACAGGTTTCGATTCACATTAGCTGGCGAGCCTTGTTCACAAAAAAATAAAAATAATAATGTAACATGCCACTGTTTGTTCATGAACAAAGTTACACTGAGATTTCCTTAGATACGCGATTAAAAAATAAACGTTTCATATGTTGCTGTTGTGAATGCCTGTGGAGTGTATCTTATTAAGCTCTAAATTGCATTTTGAGCGTGGTTTTTGACTTTTTTTTAATTGCATTTTGGGCACGGACAGCACATACAAGGGTTAATGAACTGCGCCAAGAAATTTAAAATAGTATTCTTTAGGTGTGAGGGTAGGAGTGGACCGCAGCAGGCATAATCAGCAAACCAGGAAAACAAAGAACAGGACAGGTGAGATGTGTATCCAGAAAGCGAGTGATCAGAAAAAGGAAATGGTGTTACGCCCAGGTTTTTGACCCAATTGTTTTAACTTGCTAATGCATCAGACACATTTCCTGGCGTATTGTGTTTTAAATTAAATAGGAGTGTCTTTCCCTGGCATTAGCTCATCAGTATGGTGTAAGTTTTATCTGTACCATACCATACAGTATATAGGTACAGAATTCAAGCTGCACCACTGTATCGCTTTGGTAAGGGGACGGACAATGACTAAAATCACGAAGACTCTCTCACACTAAATTATGAAGATGAAAAGAAACGGGAAGTCAACACGGGACTAAAAATATCTTTCTTGCATGTAAATACAACTACGCACATTATTTTTAAAACTAACTGCTGATCTCTTTTTTCAAGTCCTACAGATGCAGCCATTCAAAATGGGTGAGGTATTTCGCGGCATACCCCGGTGGGCGTGTCGCGGTATCACGCAGTTCACGTGTGTCACGTGACTAACTATCCGGCGTCGCCTTGTAAAACCGCCAGGGGGAGCTTAACCTCTCATGTACAGCATTGGAGCCTTTAATTTTGAACTGTGTATTACAGCATGTTAATCATCAGTCATTAAAATGTTGGTATATTTTATGAAAGCAAGATTGCTCAGTTGGACAAAAGTACACAACCTACCTTTATCAGAAATATTTATGCATCAAAGCCTTTACTGAAGATATAACTAATAGTATTAATAATGGATGACTTTGGACAAGCTGTATACTTGGAAAAATACACACCGGTATTCCATTTCTCCCTAAGCATTGTAAGCTTCGAAGTCTTTAACTAACGTGATACCGGAGTCAACAAGCATACTTTTAGAATTTGATTAAAAGGGAATATAATATGGAATCGCGTATCTCAAGAATTTAATAACGGTATGATTATATCCGTGTACTGCGGCAGGGCTGTGTAGGGATTTTGGTTACATAATATTATTTTCAGGTTTCACGTTGTGAATATGATGGGATGTGTGATGGGATGTTTCTAAAAATCCATGCTCTGTAAAACGTCTTCTCTAGTTGTCCTGCATATGTATTCGCTAATGAAGCTGTGTGTTCTGAGCCTGGATCTCTACATTTCTGTATGAACCAGCTTAGAGGGCTAAAGACAGTTTGTGTTTAAATTGAGTGTAAGGCAATTTATGCTTCTAAAGTCAGCATAAATTTAATGACTTTACTATGAATATTATTAAGAAAAATGTTTTTTTTAACAGTATCGCTTTAAGAAAATTTATATTTTCTTTATAGCAGCATGTTCACAAACCTTCCATGACGTTTTATTTTTCCACAATGCAGAGTTAAGAACATTTACGTTTTGCTTAAAATCCATGTAGTGATTATAAATTAGAAAACTTTACAATATAAACCTAAAACGTATATACAAAACAGCATTTACAAAAGAAAAACTATAACTCCTATATCCTTCCATTTATTGTCACTGTTTATTGTACTGGCTTAAAATTTAAAACTTTTATGAACTTCCGTTATGAGATCAATTTTAGCGGCCCCCCGGTCACCATCCGCACCCCTCCCCCTGACTCCGGGTGTCTAAGACCACCTATGTTTGTCTGATAAAAGCATACATTGACTTTACATCCCATGGCCTTTAACGGTCTGTCCATTTCGTGACCACACCCCCTCCCCCTCATGACTCCCAGAGATGACCACCTCTGTGTCGTGAAACCTGTCGAGAATGTGTCATTAAAAATGAGCTAAATGTGTCTTATTAATTTTCGCATACATCAACCAGTGATTGTGAAGAGCTGGCTAACCAGAGCGGTGACGTCACCACCCTTCCCTGTGATAACAGAGGCTGCAGCTGCTGGGCTGGAGGGAGATCTCTCTTAAGCGCAATAGGCTGCATTCCTGTTGAGTGACGCTGGTGGCCCGGGTTCAAGTCCCCGACAGTGGGGGGGCCAACCTGATGCAGCTGTGGCGAGGGTGCCCACGTGAACCCCGAAGCGTTACAATATAGAGAACAGCACCACATCGTTTGTGTTGTGTGTAAGTACTTTTAAAGTCTAAAGACTTTTATGATTATGGTTTGTGTAAATTCATTTCAAACTTTTGAAAAGCTGTCATCATGAATGTGTCATTAAAATTAAGCTGATAAGTGATTACTTTGCGCTCTCAATAAAACACGTGTGGTTTTGGGGGTGTGGGGATATGGTGGGTCGTCTAAAACATCACAACCAATTGAAAAATGTTTTGAGTTATGTGGGCGCGGTTACGATGTTGGCGGTATTCTTAAATGCGCCGACTTGTCGGTGTTGAAGCATGTCACTTGAGCTATCAGACCCCTGATATTGATAGCAACTAAGATGGCTTCTTTGAGTGGTGAAACATTGGATTCCTCTGCTCTGCAATGTGAAGAGGTAGGCTGCTAAAATATTTTCATCTGATCGAGGAATTGTTGTTTCAATCTGCGCTTAGTGTATGTCATTTTCAACACTTGGTCTTCTTTTTAGCAAAATCTAACCCCACCCTCTGCGACGTGTGACAGTGTCTGTCATGTAAGCTTGGACAGGGAATCTGGTGCTGGTGAACTGTCAACGCCCGATGATGAAGATTTGGTACAAATGGTAAATATTAAACTGCTGCTGGAGCGGAGGAAACGAAAAACCCTAACTCAAAATATTTTAGGTATTCCTTCCTTTTCTTTTTTCCTTTAATAGAATAACGAAGAGGTTGACGCATCAGTCTTCAAACTACCATCGAGCTTGAATGTTTCTTGTTTAAGCTTGTGTGTTTGTCAAAATGTTAATAACAATGATGCTCAACCAAGTATAGCTAACAATGTCCCTAATGCACGCGATGTTATGGCCCAGATTGTAAAGACGGTGGTTTGTTGCATCTTCAACCACTGTTTCAAGGGGGTTCTGGTTGATGAATGCCCGGCCTGTTTGATTGACCACCCCGGTCAACGGGGTCACACATGTCTGGCTGTCGGCTACACAGATGGGTTTGAAGATGTGACTCTTGCCGCATAAGAAATGTATAAGTCTCTCAGTTTAGCCCGAATTTTATTGGCTGTTCTGTACATCGCCAGTGGCCTGGGTGCACACACCATTACAAATGATACTAAGCGGTGTATAAAACAACTGCTGAGAAACATAATTGCCGACCACATGCCACAAGAGCATGTACGCTCCTTGCTTGACCAGTTAGATGAAAAAATAGTAGACGTGACTTTTCATGCACTGCAAAAGAAACATTATACATATTTTTACCGACGCAAAAAAAGATCTATGTAAAACCAGGGCTGTGAAATACACACCATGTGAATAGTGCTTTCACTCTGTTTTACAGACACGGGTGTGCCATCATCCAAAAAATGAAGAATTTCGAATGTATACGTCAGAATTCTTACAAAGAGAGCTTTACACACTTCTTTCTGCAAAGCTTGATATGAAAATCAATGAGTCGAATGCTAAGGTCCTTAAATTTGTTAAAGAGATAGATGTGTATGTCAAGAACATGAGTGAAATCATAGCCCTTCTGTTGTTTTCAGATCAGAAACGGAAGCCTGGCTGATTCAGCGGGGTGTATTCCAAAATACAACGTGTTTTGCATAGAACCTGTGGTAACACCATCCCTCTGGTTACTCAGGCAAATGTTTTTGCTCTGTTAGACCAGGTCTCCCAGTGCAGTTCTCATGGTTTTAGACATGGGGAGCAGAAGGGCATTATGAATGCTTTTCCAAATGCAGCAAAGTTTCTGAGCAATGTTGGGGTGATAGTGACCTGTACCAAACTAATTTTCCACACCAACATTTAATTGGTGATTGCAAACAGGAGCCTGTAACATGTGTGAAAAGTTCAAAAGTGTGTGTTGTGATGTTTCTGTGTTTGAAAACCTACTAAAACCTACTTTACCCGGTCAGTGTGTGTGTGTGAGTGAGTGCTTACACGCCCCTGATGGTTTTTTGAGACAAGTTGTCAGGGTCAATCAATCTGACACCTGGCTGTGGCAGGTGCCGCTCACACCCGGGGATCTCATGGCCCTCACCAGACTCCCCATGCCGTTGTAACTCCCCGATTCCCTAGGGTTATAACAGAGCGCGCTCAACCCCACGGCAGATATGATCATCTTCCAACCCTAATACACGCTTTCATACACTTATTTATTCGAGGGATGCTGCAGCAGGGGCTTTTGGACCCTGAGGATCAGGACCGCTTGGTGGGGGATGGCGGGACATCCGACCCTTAACGACACACCATTGGATGACAAGAGGGCGGGTCATCCGCCCCACCATGGACACCCATTGGCTGAAAAAGGGGGCGTGGCACCTGTCAAAAAAGTTTGACAAAAGGTGTTACTACTGACCTGTATACAGACTTGTGGACAGTTTTCATATTTTTGGGGTTTTGAAGATTGTAGTCATGACACTTTTATATAACCAAACTACTCCACAAACTGAAAACGACAAAAACTTCAAAAAAATAAAGTAAACAGAAACTAATGAGAAAAATAGAAATATTGTGAATGCATAAGTTATAATTCAAACCCTTTCTTGAGTAAACATTAATTTAGGTGCACAAAAGTATCTTAAAAAGCCACATAATTAGGTGATTGGCCCCTGTCTGTGTGTTCTAATAGTAGTTATTACAAAGATTTAGCCATGTAAACATGATATCTGACAATTTCTTGGTGTGTCTTTGCTTGATCATCTAAATGAGGAACAAAGAATCGAGGAGCATCATTCCTTCCACATTATTATTGAACACCCATGCCAAATCACAGTAATCATACATCACATACAACTCACAAATAAGGTCCTCTCCAATAAACCGCCAATGGGTTCTGACTCATTTGATCCCTGTACTGAAACAGGGACAGTATATTAAAACTTAACTTCATCAAGCCCACAGTGAGTGACTAGTGTAGTTCTATGTTTCTGGTTCCCAAAAGAGATTTTGTGTGGACTTTTCTTCACTTAAAAAAACATTTACATTTCCATCCAACTAACTTATTCTTCCAATTCAACATAGTGTGGGGTTCGCAGGGAAGCTGGAGCCTATCCCACGAAGCAATGGGCAAAAGGAAGTGTACACCCTAAACGGAACACCAATCCATTGCAGAGTAAACAGAGACAAATACAAATATGCACCCTCACAGCAGTTTGAATTTCCCAGAAGCCAATTAACCAACCAGTATGTTTTCGGGCTGTAGGAGAAATTTAATTTTTTGGAGGCACACAAACTCCATGCAGATTGCACCACAGGTCTGGAACTGAACCCAGAGTCCCACTATCGTGAGGCAGCAACGTTAATCACTTAATATTAATGCTTCTGTTCCAGCTACACTATTTAAATATATATTTTAGAATTCTTTTCAATTACACAAATTGGAAATTCCTCATAAATGTCTACACAAATATATCAAATGGTTTACATTAATGCTAAATATGAAGTTTAGGAATTTATTTTTACTAGATGCAGACTATAATGGTGTTAAAGTGGGATGCATGTACTTTAGTGGTTTTTCAGTAATTAAATTACATACAGTAGCTGCATCAGCATGCGTAGGCTGCAAAGGAACAGGTAACATTTTACGTGACATACCAGACGAAAGAAAGAATTTGATCAATTCAATGTACTAGAGTCACTGTGTAAAAGTGACAATTTAGTGAATGCAATATTACAAGTGGGTAACAGAGATACTGAGCCTGTTGATTTAACAGATTAATAAAGAGTAAAACGGAAGAGTTGGAGAGCAACTATAATATATTATCGAGTTAATATAACCAAGTGAAGTTTTACGTTTTAGCTGGAGAATAATCCAAAGCACTAGAACAAAGCTACACTAGAATGGCTTAAGGATAAAAATGAGTATCATTCAGTGTCCCAATGAAAGTTCTGATTTGAATCCTATTGAAGAAAAGACTGCTGTATACAGTATAAGCAATCCTAAAGCAACTTCAGGAAATTTGAGCAAATCTGCTACGAAGAATGGGAAAACAATTATATCCAGCCACTATGCAAAGATTTGAGAAATCTACCCAAAAAACCTTGCTACTATAATTACTACAAAAAAGTGTTTCAGTCCAATAAATTGCATTGACTGGCATACTAAACAGAACAATAATTTATTTCACTGTGGTGATATTCTTTAATTTTATGTGTGGTTTTATTTTATGAAGGATCTTACTGCCAACATTTTAAGCAATAATATCAGCATCCATCTCTGAAATTACAGAATGGATTCATATTTTTTTTTCCTTAGGGCATTTAAAAAAAATGTTTACAGTGTAACATGCATTACTTCACACATTGTGTCAACTTCAAGAAGTCAGGAATGTTTATCAGGCTGAAAATCATGTATTTCTCGTTTGCTGAGTAACTTATGGTAAACATCAAATTAAGTAATGATGCAAAACATTGCAAGTGTATGGTGTTTATCTCATGTTATCAGTGCTCAAAATTATTTTTTATGAAACTGCATCAACTGATTCTTAGTGCACTCTAATGGTCTAGCATAACTCTAAGAAAGTCTACTGCTAATATGTTTTCTCTTATTCTACATTATTTTATAACAGCCATTTGAAACTTAATATTATCAAAACAGAGAGTAGTGAGTTAAGGGAAATATTTAACTTGAAGTTTGAAGCTTGTTTTTCTATGTTTTATTTTTACATTGAACATTGTAGAAAAAAGCAAATGTTGGATGAACAGTCCAGAGACTGATGTATGAGCAATGGTTTGAGCAAGCTGTGATTGGAGTACCTCAAGCAGTCGTGGATAGTAGGCTGAGCACTGCATACTTTGAACTTAAAAAGTAAAAGATTACAAAAAAATATAATATAAAAATAAAAAAAGACACAGATTCTATTACAGGCTTCTCGTGTTATTGTGTAAATAAATAATAATTAGTCATTAGATAGAAATTTATTTAGAAAAGAGAATAGGAAACATTCCGGGACAGGATTCTCAACCTGTTGTTTGAGAGCCAATCTTTGTACACCTTTAAAAAACAGCTGAATTATATTTTATATGTATTTACTTATCTGGTAAACTACCAAAAGTGCAAGATGGGAAAATAGCCACCTCTCATATGCAAACATTTTTAAATGTTCTTCTTTTGTTTCAATGTTCTTTCAGACAACAAACAGCTACAAAAAGTGTTCATCACAGTGGAAATTTCCCACAGTTTGTAACAAGACGCAGAAGTCCTAAGATGGACTTGCTGTTGTATTGTTTAAGATGTACAGAATTTTTACAAAGTATAAATATATTTGGCACAGAAGTAATACACAAGCCTCACAACAGAGAGTCCTGAATAGAGCCAACATAACTCAACAGCATCCGGCTTCCTGACCTGAAGCCAAAAATACAGTATGTAATTTAAAGTCAAATATGAAAGTATGGTGTTTAATATGCACAATGCCAATAGTTTGTGGGGTACTTGTTGAATATACTGTAGCTGTGAATTTTTAAAGAGTCAATTTCCAAGCCACATGTTAAATGTTTTCTTCTACTGTTTCTTGCATTAAAAAAAAACGTTTGATTAGCATTAGTGTATATACTGTATATATCGGAATGTGTCTAATTTTTTATGCTATTCCCAGTCCAGATCATGTCAGGGCTGTGAGGAACAAAGATCTCTCCAAGCTCATAGTTTTCCATTTTACCTCTAATGGACATGACCATACTGATCTCTCCATCTGTTTGCTATTGCATAAAGACATCTGGAACCAAAATTATCCTGAAACTAGGATCACACCTTCCCCCTTCTCTCAATGACAGATTTCTTTACTTCTTCATTTGCAGGTTTTGACTTCAAAACTCTCTTCACCTCTCTCGACTTTACACCCCCTGAGTGTCGACTCTGCTTCTCTCCACTCCCAGCTTTTGTTCTCCCATGTTTTATCCACTGCAGATTTTCCTCTCTCTGTCACATTGGAACACAGCCAAAATGTTGTGTTTTGTTTCTTCTCTTTTCTGCATGGAATAAACCTTTACTTGTCAACTAAAAAAAAAACAAATTGGCAACCAAAAATATAATGTGGATATTATTAAAACATTTTGACATGTTCATTTTAACTACTTTTGCTGTCCTTATGGTTGTAAAGTAAAGTGAAATGGCTATAGTGTGTAATGTAGGGTGTTGCACCTAAGCTGCAGTTTAGTACAGTGGATTAGATGCTTACCTTCAACTCCGAAGGTGAAGGGTTTGATTCCTGGGCAGACTGGTGTTTTGTGGGTTTTTTTATCTAGCCAGATATATAAAAAATAGTTGTTTTTTTCTTATAGTTTGTTGTGAATGTGATGTGCCTCTTTCAGGTTTACATCCACATTGAGAAAATCTGTATTAAATCTTAATGCACATTTCAACAATGAGTAGTCAGGAAACAATTCAACTTTAAAGTTTGCAAAGGAACAAGTAATAGGTTTATTCCATGCTGAAAAAAAGAAGAAAGAGAACACAACGTTTCGGCCGTGGAGCCTTCTTCAGGTGTGAGAGAGACAGGGCAGTAGGCAAAGGTAAAGTAGCGGGAGAACAAAGGTTGAGAGGGAGGAGGAGTGAGAGGCGGGAGCAGGGGACAGAAAGAGAGGCCAATCAAGAGGTGTGAAGTCAGAATGGGTGCAGAGAGGTGTGAAATGAAACTTCCAATGAATGGAGAAAATTTAAAAGAACAGTAATCTGTCGTTAAGGGAAGGGAGAATGTGTGATCCTAGCTGCAGAATAATTTTAGTTTCGGTGGTCTTTCTGATGTATGAGTTCGGAAAACCGTCTTTGAGAACACAGACGGAGAGATTAGAGTGGTCGTGGCCGTCAGAGGTGAAATGAGAAACAATGGGCTTGGAGAGATCTTTAATCTTCACAGCCCTGACGTGTTCTCTGAAGCGGTCTCCGAGTCTCCTTCCTGTTTCCCCAATGTAGATGGCTGGGCATTTACTGCAAGAGATACAGTAAATAAGGTTGCTGGAGGTACAAGATGCTGTCTGGGTGATCCGGAATTGTCCTGAGGGGCCTTGAATGAGTGTGGTGGTGGCTGTGTACTTGCAGGTGATACAGCGAGCTCTTTTGCAAGGGAAAGTGCCTGGTGTGGATGGTTGTTGAGGGCGGTCAAGGGAGCTGTGGACAAGGAGGTTACGCAGATTAGGTGGTCGGCGATATGAGATGATAGGGCGATCAGAAAAGAGGGCCCCAATGGAGGGATCATCCTGTAGGATGGAAAAGTTCTGGTTAATGGTCCTGGGGATAGGAAGTGTGTTAGGGTGGTAAGGAAGCACCAAAGGAATGCGGTTGTTACGGCAGGAGTTCCTGATCGGGTTGATGGTCCGGGGGGTGTTTTTGGCTCGGGCAAGGGCCCTGTCAATCACACTGCTGGGGTATCCTCTGTTGATAAAAAATGAGTACATTTCGAGGGCTTGGTTTTCGAAGTCGATGTCGTCGCTGCATAATCGTCGTAACCTAAGGAACTGTGAAAAAGGAAGAGAGTTTTTAGTGTGGTTGGGGTGAAATGAGCTGTACAGGAGGTAGCTGTGTGAATCCGTGGGTTTGTAATAAACTGAAGTGGACAGTCGGGGGTAGTTGATAGACAAGTGGATGTCTAGAAACGGAAGAGTGGTGGAAGAAATGTTAACCGTATATTTGAGGGACGGGTGGAAGTTGGTGAAATGGTGCAGGAAGAATTCAAGCTGATCGTTGGAGCATGTGGCGGCACCGACGCAGTCATCAATATATCGTTTGTAGAGGTCAGGGACATAGCCAGTGTAGGAAGCGAAGAAGCGTTCTTCTACCCAGCCGACAAAAATGTTGGCATAGCTGGGTCCCATTCTGGTGCCCATGGCAACTCCACTGACCTGTTGGTAAAAAAGATTATTGAAAGAGAATGCGTTCAGTGTGAGGACCAATTCTGCAAGGCGTACCAGGGTGTGGGTGGGTGGATCAAGCACTGTGCGTTTGTCCAGCGTGTGCTTGAGGGCTGTAAGGCCGTCATTATGGGGAATGACGGTGTACAGAGATGTGATGTCCATGGTAAAAATGTGGCATTCGGTACCCTGAAATTGGAAATCATTGAAAAGTTGGAGCGCGTGGTTGGTGTCTTTGATGTATGAGGGAAGATCTTCAACCAGCGGTCTCATGAGGCTGTCGAGAAAGGCTGAGATGTAAGTAGTTGGACAGTTACATGCTGATACGATGGGGCGTCCAGGGGTGTCCGGTTTGTGGATTTTGGGGAGGAGGTAAAATTGAGATACCTGTGGGTGTTCCATGATGAGCCGGTTCGCCTCCTGGGGGTTCTCCCGCTACTTTACCTTTGCCTACTGCCCTGTCTCTCTCACACCTGAAGAAGGCTCCACGGCCGAAACGTTGTGTTCTCTTTCTTCTTTTTTTCAGCATGGAATAAACCTATTACTTGTTCCTTTGCAGCCTACGCATGCTGACGCAGCTACCCACCTGAACTTTAAAGTTTGATTGTTAAAATATATATTTCATACATACTTTACTGTAGTGGCTTTAAAACCATGAAGTATGTACTTGCTGTATGTACAGTATACTTATTTACTTATAGTACACCGATCATTGAGGTGTACGCTATTGTTTTGGCATATCTATGGATATGACTTCTTGTGATCTGCACAATTAAGGTTATAAAAAAACTCACCAACAATTCCCTAACAAAAATATAATTTGTAAACTATATTCACAATTCTGAATATTAAGCAATAACATGAATGAACCTCCAGACCAACAATCTAGAAACAGGATGAGAATTTAAAGATGCCTTTAAACAGAAATCACAATTGAGTTTTAAATACAACCTTTAATGCCAATGTCTATATTTTTAAATTTTAAAATTAAAAATCTAAATTTTCATTTTTATGTGTTTTTTGCTATTTTTCTTTCTAGTAGTTGGTATAATTATATGCAGTTTCCTTATGTTACAAGTGAACGAATCAAGTGGAATATGGTACTACTACCAGCTATATAAATATATTATTTTTAGATCCACAAACCAATATTGCCAATGACATTAAGAAACTATTTTTATATTGTTTCAAATCGGGGGTTACAAAACTGGTAAAAATCAGGTATGAGCAGTTTAGTTCAGAAATAATTATTCATAACTCCCAACTTTATTTCTACGTGATTTCTAACCATATACCTGAGTGGTTGGTATAATTAGAGGCACGTGAATTCTTTATTCTCTGGCACAGCTTTGTTGAGAGGAGTAATAATCCAGGCACACTTGGTTAAAACAAATATTTATTATAATGACAAAAGACAGACTACGCTACACACAACATACGATATGACATCGATAGCATGGAAATATGTTTGTCCCAATCACGTTAATGTTTCTGAACAAACATAGTTCTTTGGTTTTTCAGGGTGCGAATGTAGCGCTCCACCATTCCATCTGACTTAATAGTAGCCTTAAAAGTGTGGTGCATGTTTTTTTTTAATTCCTAAAATTTGACACACTCTCTGAAATACAGCAGATTCAAAATTTCTACCCTGATCAGAGTGTAATTCACCAGGAATCCCAAATTGCTTCGGATTACAGCTGTAAGTTCAGTTCAGGTCCAGTAAATCTTTGATTGAAGTATGAGATTACTATTTCTTGTCCATCCTATACTTGAGACAAAAGCTAGCATACAAAGCCATCAGGAATGGGGGAATCAACTCACTTTTCGTCACCAACCAGTTACAGCATGTGGTGTCCAAGTTCAGGGTTTAGCATAACTTCAACATTCAGTACTGTAAGTGTATTTTTGGGGAGATCTACAACCCCACCATTTTGTATTAGGAAATCCAAACCAATGATAGTGTCAATAATTTCAGCCATCCATACTTCATGAGGCACAGTTGCTAGCCCTATGTTGAAAGTCATTACTCCTGCCTTAAATGCAGGTATAGTCTGCCCTGCTGCAGTATGAAGTTAACTCTCCTCATAAAGTGACAAACCAACCTTGTTCTTCATGATTTGAACAGTTTTGAACAGTTTTGAGTTTATTATCGTTACTTTTGACCCTGTGTCAATTACAGCCTGGATTGGGATCCCTTCCAATACGCAGTCCAGAGTTATCCCTTTAGCTAAACCCTATAACTGACCCGATCTGAACCTTGCCTTTGGGGCTGGTGGCTCACTTCCCCAGATGTGCCCCCTCATCTGAGAAGTGATATGTTCTCTGACCCTGCAGGTGAAGAGGAAAACTCTTTATGGGAGTCACCTCTTTCTGTGGCACTGCTGTATTTTCATACGTCTCTCATCTTTCATATATCTTTCTGCTGTTGCTCTTTATACTTATTACAAACGTTTTGACTGTGACCTCTCTGTTTACAGAAACTGCAGATTCCATTAAACCTATACAATTTAGGTCTCATAGCTACACTAATACTTTCCAGTGTTCTAGTGATGTTATTTAAAACTGCCCCCAGTTCGATATTGGTGGTAGGCTCCTCCCCAGTCATAGACTCACCAGTTCCCTGAGTCGCAGTCCTTGTTAGCCGCACTGGAAGTGTAGTTTTTCTCACCTGCTGTGAACACTGCCTCCAGTTGAGTTGCTCTCTCCACAACACCAGTAAAAGTAGTTTTGACCTCCTTCTGTAGTTCAAGTTTGATGCGCTGATCTGTCACTATGTTCACAAAGCGTTCTAGTTGCTGCAGCTGTCTGGAACCTCTTGGTGCGTGCTCTGGCTCAGTCTTTGTAGATCCTGCGCCAGATCTACATAACTTTCATCACTCTTTTTTGTCCAATTATTATACAGAACTCTGGCTAGCTCACGCTGATTTTATCCATATTTAATTGTTAAAGCATTTACAAGTTCATCATGTTCATTACAGTTCCATGCCTTCTCTCCCTGTTATAAGTTCAGACCCCATACTGCTTCTCTCCACGAGGTGCAATGCCAATTGTAAACCTTTCATGGAATTGTCCCTCTGATTATGTGCAGCCACCAGTTCGAATCGCCTGATATAAACAGACCACTAATTTTATCCATTAAATTTTGGAACCTTTAATGGTTTCCACTCAGGAGCCCAAATCAGAGAGTCCATAGGTGATTTTGGCAGCTGCAGAGAGGGGGTGGGATGCGTTGTTGTCTCTGCTCTATTCAGCTGGGGAATCTGATCAAGCGCTGTTTTCAAGTCTGCTACCTGTTGCACATGAGTGAGGTCCCATAGAGGTACCTACTACTTGATCTCCCAACAAAACCAAGGATGGAGCTTCTGTTGTTTCACCCAGAGGCAAAATACCCCTTTCTCGTTTCATGAACAATTCACTCTCTACAGCCTTTAATCGGCCTTCTATCCTTTCAATCATGTCTTCACAGAACCCTATCCTTTCATTAACCACGGTGACTGCAACTCTATCTTTTCATTCATCCACTCCTCCAAATTCCTCAAAAAAAATTATTAATCTTAAAACCTTTTACTGCTACATCCATATGAGCCATACTCCTTTTCTCTATGTTTTCAACCTTCACTCCAAGCTCACTTTTATTTCATTTCCTATTTTATTCACTATCTCTTTCTGAAATGCACTCATACTCTGCATGAAAGCACTAATGTCTAAATTTCTAGATTTGTCTAGATTCAACTAATGTTAAATCTCTCTATCTCTACACCCTTGATGCAACAAAATAAATAGGAGCTTATATTCCTACCCATAAAATGCACTCTTATCCGGAAAGACGTTTCAAACTGAGGTATCTTTTACCCAGGAAATCCAGGTTCCCTAAAAACACAGAAAGGCATGCTCTCTCTAACAAGATTCAAATACTTAGCTCCATTCAGGTTGGATTTAGATGATCAAGAAGTAGGGGCAATCGCCAGGTGCAAGCTTCACACCTCAACTCCTCTGGACTCCTCTCTCTTCTCCCTGCTCTCCTTGTTTCTTCCTTCCTCTCTCTTCTTCTTTCTTCTTTCTTCATTTCCTGTCTGTGCTCTTAACCTGATTTTATATTGCCTCTTTCTGTGCTGCTCCTTGCTAATTATTAATCCACAACTTCCCTAGGTATACTACAGTAAACTTTACCATTGTTTCTGCTCAAGGGACCCTCTAGACCTCAGGAAAACATCCTTTCTCCATTGAAGTTAGAAGTATTTACTCTTCCCAGTGTCACAAACTTTATCTAAAATCTAAGAGACACTTCTGAGTCACCTAAAGTGGTAACAATATTTTATATTTTATTTGTATTTACTCTAAATGGGTGTATCTGTAACTTATGCCTAGGCCTACCTCTTTAAACAATGTATGAGTAGATAGCCGCAAAGGAATAGGTAAAAGTTCATTCCACTTTGAAAGTTAAAGAAAAGAAACACAATATTTTGGTTGTGGAATCTTCTTCAGTTTTGAAGGAGAGAGGGAAAGTAGCTCATAAATAAGGCCATAGGAGACAAAAGACAGAGTTGGTAAGAAGGAGCGGGGAGCACTGGGGAAATTGGGATAAATCTTCTCCTTGGATGGAGTTAGACCTATGTTTTCTGAATGTGGAAAGGATCTTGTGAGCATGATGCTTACATTTGTTGAAATAATTCACTGACAGAAAATGGCCAGCAAGAGGAGTCCAATAACTTTAGGATTTATTTTGTTGATCAATGACTTGGTTTTCGTCAGCTGTGAGCAGAGAGGTGATATTAAAAGGATTGCAACTATGACATAGCACCCAGGTGTACATCACAAAATATACAAATTTATTATTTGGGGCGTAGCAGTGGCTCTGTAGCCAAGGATCTGTGCCTGTGGCTGGAAGGTTTCCAATTTAAATCCCACAGCTGGCAGAGAAATCCTACTCCATTGGACTCTTGAGCAAGGCCCTTAAACCAACTGCTCCAGGGCCGCTGTACAATGGCTGACCCTGCACAATGATCCTAAGCTTCTCTCCCTGTCTGTGTGTCTCATGGAGAGCAAGTTGAGGTATGCGAAAAGACAAATTCCTAATTCCTACAAGAAATTGGAATTGTATATGTATATTGTATAAGTCCTGTAAAGTCAATAACCAAGGCTGAACAGTTCCAGGGAATTTTTTGTATCTCTTTACACTTTGTAATACAACCGTCAAGCAAAACAAAAAACATGGTCAAACATTCTATGGTTAACACTGACCCACAAGATGCAGCTTAAAGGCAGCAAATCACCTTAATACAGTACATTTGCATTTCAGTGGTCAGTCACTGTATCTAGCAGAAGGAACAGAACCCCTCCATGCTGAAAAAATGTACCAGTGTTCCCTTCTGTTAAACACAGAGACACACTGTTGCACTTAAGTTGGTTTAAAACTCAGGGGTGTATAACTTTTCCAACCCATTTTTCTAAATTATATTTGTAATTCCTTTGATGTAACCGTGATGTGGGGGCTTTGTTTAATTCAATTCAATTCAATTCAAGCTTTACTGTCCCCTAGGGGAAATTTGTTTTACGGCACAGTCAAACACAACACAATGACAAATAAACATCACCAAAAGGGAAGAGAATACAGTGGTGTTACAGAAGATAAGAAACAAGAGACAAGGTAGTTACTTTGCATTGTTTAAGAGTGTAATCAATAATAATAATTGCTTACACTTATATAGCGCTATTCTGGATACTCACCACACATCAGCTATCAGTGGGGAGGAGAGCAGAGTAATGAAGCCAATTCATAGATGGGGATTATTAGGAGGCCATGATTGGTAAGGGCCAATGGGAAATTTGGCCAGGACGCCAGAGTCACCGCCCTACTCTTTTCGAGAGACACCCTGGAATTTTTTATGACCACAGAGAGTCAGGATCTCGGTTTTACGTCTCATCCGATGGACAGCGCCTGTTTACAGTATAGGTCCCCGTCACTATACTGGGGCATTAGGACCCACGTGGACCGCAGGGTGAGCGCCCCCCACTGGCCCCTCTAACACCTCTTCCAGCAGCAACCTTAGTTTTTCCCAGGAGTTCTCCCATCCAGGTATTGACCAGGCTCACACCTGCTTAGCTTCAATGGACCGCCAGTTGTGAGTTGCAGAGTGATATGACTGCTGGCCATAATTGCAGTGGGAATGAAAGATTTCCTGAGTCAGTTGGCTTTACACCTGGGGGCAGAGGCATCTCCCAGATAGGAGAAGTGTGAATTCACAATGGAGGGGGTGAGACAAACACTCCGTGATACTTTTGGCTTTATTAGTCACCCTCTGTTTGTAAAGGATATTTAAGTTGATTTGATTATTCATGATTATTTTGCCACTTACATTAATTTACCCAGCCTATTACAATTACTGTTACTTATGTTGCCAAAACAGCAGGTGAGGCAGTATGTACAGTATGTACTTTCAATGAATGATTGGTAGAAAAGCATAAGAACAGTGTTATCTACCTTAAAGTAGCTGAGTTTCCTAAGAAAAAAAAAGTCTCTGTTGGCCTTTTTTATAGATAAAGCCATCCGTTGGAATAAAAATTGCCTAATTGACATACAGTGGAAGTACCACATGTGGAAAAGAGCTAATATACTGTATTTGGCACTGTGGGTAATTGGTCAATCTTCTGCATTAGTAATCTGGTATAAATATTAACAGCCAAGTTGAAAAAATGGCAACTAATCTGTGTTTAGGCTCCAGCAGGTAAAGAACAGAGTGAGCCTGTGGAATGGAATACCAAGTCTAGACGGCACAGTTGTAGTCTTACGGCTCCTGTGCAAGAAGGCAGGCTTGTAGTGTTTGTGCCAGTGAGAGATCAATAATGTTAAGATTGAGAATGAAAATATTGCAAGGACTGTGATTAACAATTTATGATTACTGAAGATCCAGACAAATTTGTACCTCAGTCAGGTAGATTATTACAGTTTTAGTATAAAACTCCAGTGTCTCCGTGTGGAAGGTGATTAATTCTGACTTTGGCTGTAAAGGGATAACTAGTTAGCACCTTTTGCTTGAATTACAGTCATAATTATGTTTAGATAGGTGTGTAGCACATACAATTGTGGGGATGTTTGCTCATTTCTCCTTGACATGAACCGAAGCTCTGTCACATAGTGTGGAGACCATAAATAGACTGCAACCTTCAAATCATCAAGTAAGGTCTCTGGCTTGGCAACTATATGGTAAATGTTTAGTTTACCATTTACCTTTTTGTTCTTTAGCAACTCCATGTTGCTTTGGCTGTGTGCTTAGGATCATTGTCATGTTGAAATAAACTGCTTTCCCAATTTCAGCGTTCTTGCAGGGAGCAGTAGTTTTTTATCAAGAATCCATTTGTATTTTGCACCATCCAGTTTGTCTTCAGTCCTGACCAGTGCCCACATCCCTAATGCAGAGAAACTCCCCATTACAGAATGCTGTCTCCAATCATGATTTATAGTAGAGTTGGTGTTCTGTGGGTAATGTATTTAGTTTTTGCCAAAGTATAGTTTGCATTTAAGCCAGAAATGTCTATTCTGTTTTCATCAGATGACATGTTTTTTACATGACTTCAGGATCTCCACAGTGCTGCTTTGCATACCGCAAATGAGACTGAATATGTTTTTTTTTGAGTAGTGACTTTTTTGTTTGATCATTTGTTTTTCACTTGGATGTCATTGTAAATAAACAAAAATAAATTCTGATTCATTGCCTCTCGATTTAAGGCTGTTTGGCTACAAAATGTGTTACGCTGTAAACAGTGTGCACACATTAGGCACTGTCGATCTGCCCAAATTGCACACATGCATGTGACTGAGGCAAAGACTGCTAAAATATTTATTCCAAGATAAAAATCTACACTGAATGTTGTTGTTATAGCATTATGATATCAGAAATGATAAGATGCCACTAAATTAATATAACATAACATTTCCATTATCAGTCATCAATAGTACTATGATTCATTTCCCTGAATTACAGTATATCACAAAGATTTGGATAAAGGTCACTCTTATTTTACTATTTTTACTTATTGTACAGCAGTGTATGCTTTGAGTCTGTATTATCATTGTTCAAAATTCATTAATTGATTCACAGGTTAACTTTCATAGTTTCTTGTTGCAGTGCATGACTGAACACCACATTTTTTAACTCCAAGCTATTTTTCTCCTCCTTTATTTTAATTTGTATCCTGTTGCTTTTAAACCTTTACCTGTAGAGCAAAATGGTTTGAAAATCAACTTGTTAAACTGTTGTCACAAACAACCTGACACTTTGTAAAACTTTGTAAATATCTGCTAGTGGAAGACTATAGTTCGTTTCATGCTCATTAAATACTCTACAGATCTATTCATTAATTTTGATCAATTATTATTTATATATTTACAGACTTTATGTACGACATAGATACTAATCTATAAACTAGATATTAATGCAAAAAAGGCAATTAAATGGATGTTTTATGATTCTGTTTGTCAAGTTTTAAATCTGAGCAATCAGATTATCATACACCATCACACATCATACATTATACCCCTCATACACAAATCATATACGTTTTACTTATACAAGTATTCTAAATTTGAAAGAACCTTTTACACAAAGCAATCCTATTGATGAAAATAAAATATCAAATACAGTACAATACTTTCAATAGTTATTAAATTTCTCATATTTGTGTATAGAAAACATTGCACATGCCATAATTTAATGTTACCTTTAATGACAAGAGTGGTTTAAAATATCTCTCCTAAATACACTGCAAATATAAATAATATACTATTGTCATGCCCTCTGCAGCCAGAGGGCACTCCTTCTCTGTCCTGTCTCTCATTTCCGGTTCTTTGCTGTCCTTCCGGTGTTTCTCTCTCTCTGGGCTATATATTTCCTGGTCTTTCATTCTGCCGGTGCTCAGGATTGACGTTCGGATGTCCTGAGAGCCGCCTAGCACCAACTCACCTCATGTCCGCTACCTGAAGGCATAGGTTTCTATATGGAATTCCCTGAACAGCTGAGCCCTGGCTAACCCTCGTCTCACCGCTACGCATAGGGTCTTTTCGCTCTCCTGTCATTCCACTGTTCGTCCTTTCCGACATCCGTGACACTATGTTTTATTTTCTATTATGCAGAAATGTGCTAAGCAATTTTTCTTCAGTGTATGACAGAAAATCAGCCTTAGGTTAATAAGAGAATTTTGACTTATAATTAAAAAAATAATTGTGTTTATCATTCACATAATTTAAAAATATCTGTTTACAATATGGAAAAAAATAATGGGACCGGGGGTGATGACTGGATGAATGGATAATGGAAATACTTATTTTTGTTATATCAATTTTGTTTTACCCATTCTAAAAATGTGAGTTCCAGACAAGAAATTGACAAATTCCAAAGGAATCTTTTTACCTTTACCTTTTATTATTCTTTAACATCAAACCATCCAATTACTCAGAAAAAAAAACAGGTTAAATAACGATTTATGAACTTTAACAATTTTAGCCTAAAATTGTGCTGGACAATACTGCACATGATTAAAGTCTCCAACATGGTTTATTTGGAGCTTATTCCATATAAGGAAGCAGCAACATGATCTAAGGCAGGGGTTCTTAAACTTGGGAGTCCAAGGGGTGTGACAATACTTCATAATTTCAACATAGAATGTCCACCCAATATATTTGAAATGTTGCATAACAGATGAAAAAAAATGATATCTGTGCATTACTTAACCATTAAATATAAGTCCTGATCAATATGTTGTTTTTTGTTTAATCAAAATCCTGTGCATGAATGCAAGTAGGTGTAGCAAACAGGCACATATCATAATAACACAGCAGTTTCCCTGGGAATCCAAAACATTCTTATGAAGGCTCATGGTTTTCCAGGAATTGCTGTACTGACTGGATCTCCTTCAGGTGATCCGCCTAAATGAGTAATTATCCAATCTATTATTCAATTCCTGTTTATCTATTTAATGCCATGGCACGATTTCAATGGTGCTTTGTCATTGTACATTTCACTTAGGGTTTCATCCAGTTTGCAGCACTGCTTCATGATCTCCAGTTCATCAGGCAGACACTTCAGTGGTTTTTCTGAAAAGTCTTCTCACCCTGGAATGCTAAGCCCATTTGCACACCTTTCCTTGGTTCTTAAAACCACAATTCTGCTCCGAAGTCAAATACCCATTCATCCTCAGGGCTGAACAAGTGGATTCTGCTCCGATGCTAAGATACCCGAGTGTTGTCCTTTTCTAGGGAACTTAACACTCCACAAGGGTTCAGCTCTCCAGGCTTGTCACTGACCAGACTCCCTTCTTGCTGCTGAACCAGTCTGCTCTGTCTTTAGCACAGGACTTCACTTCACTTTGCACTGCCACACCCTGTTCTCTATGCCCTTTCTTCAGGACTACACTCTGCACAGCAGCACCCTGCTCCAGTTTGCCTTGTCTCCAGCCCAGAACTTTACTTTACACTGCAGTGCTCCATTCCAGTTTGTCCCTTCTCCAGGACTTCATCTGCACTGCAGCACTCTATTCCAGTTTGCCCTGTCTCCAGCTAAGGACCTCATGTAACTCTGCATTGCAGCACTCCATTCTACTTTACTCCTTCTCCAGGAATTACTCTACACTGCATCTCCTGCTTCAATCTGTACAGCGGTTCCTGGCTCCTCTACAGGCCCCTGAGGAGGACCTTTTCTTTTTTGCCCAGTTGGCTTTTTATCCTGTATCATTAGCTACTTCGAGGGCTCTCTCCCAGTGCTGTGCGGCCCAAATTTATGGGGACTCAGTGGTTGGTTCCATTCTGGAGCCAAGGGTCCCAGAGTTTGGTCAGCAGGCTGGGATGAGCAGTTTAGTTTGGAGGTGGTGCTTTGCTGTGCCATCCTGTCACTTTAGTCACAAGGAATACAGAAAGCCGGGATCTACCACAAAGTCACGCTTCACTAGTTTTCTTCTCTTGCTGACCAGCGGGGGCAATCCTTGCTCTTCCGGCCAGTTTTGTTTATGTTTTTTTTTTACTTTTTTCCTTCCATTACTGACATTCTGGACTTATTAAGTCCTGCCAGCCAGTAACCAATCATAATTTGATCACCACTTTTGTCTTCTTTTCATCACCACTTTCATTCTGTCCAGGAGTGCTCAATCGCCAGTCAGTTGGGTCTCTTTGGGTGTTCCACCACTCTCTGGTCTCTTGCACTTGGGTTCTAAATAATCACAACCCACGCGGCTGTATTTGGCCAAGTTTATTTCTGTTCTTTCACATGTGTAGATGTTTCTGTTGTTATTGCTGTTACTATAGTTTTTTTTCCAGAATGTTCTAAGTAAACAAGTATTTTTTATGTACAGTTTGTTTATTGGTTTTTCAGGGAAAAGAAAGAATATGACATGATACTGCATACAATAATGAATACTTGTGAACAATCATCATGGCATGAAAGACTTGGTACCTAAACAAACCTTGCAAATCAAACAATAATATAAAAACAGGAATAAATCAGTAGAAAAAAGGAAACCAGAGATTTGGAAGAGAGAAGAAGAGGAAAAAGAGAAAAGAAAGAAAAAAGGTAGTGAAAGAAGCCACAGTCTTCAAGGTCTTTCATATGTCTTGGTTGAACTGCAAGTTCTTAAAGGTGTTTAAAAAGGGCTGCCAAGCAGAATTAAATTTTGTAGTTGAGCTATATAGGAAAAACCTATTTTTTTGAAGGTGGAGATCCCTTATCCAGTGACTGAAGGTGGGTGCAACTGGTTATTTCCAATGGAGCAAAATCAAACGTCTCACAAGTAAAGTGGAGAAGGCTTAACTGAATATTAGATAAAATGTGATTAAGAGGGACACCAAAGATACCTTTAAGAGGAGGGGGCTCGAGGGGCACATCTACAATTTTTTAAAGAGATTCAAATATACAGTAGACTTCCAAAATTCTTCCAGTGCTGAACAAGACCAGTACTTGTGGAAGAGAGTAGCAGGGGGCTGCTTACACTTATCACACTTAGGATCGGTGTTTGGGAAACCTTTAGCCAGTTTAAACCAAGCCTTGCAGATATAGTTGAGGAATGTATTTGAGACAGAATAGCTTCCCATGATTCTTCAGAAAGTTCAAATCTTAAATCCTGATCCCATAAGAATTTCACAATAACCAAAGTAGTACAATCCAGAGACAGTATAGTGGAAAACATTTGGGAAATGACACCTCTAACACCTGGAGTTAACTTAAGCATAAAATCAACAGACAAGTCTGGAGGAAGAGCAGGGAAATTTGGCACATGGTTTCGAATATAGTGTCGAATCTGAAACTTAATGAAAAAAGTGTGAATTGGGCAACTTAAATCTGTTGGATAGCTACTCAAACAAGGCAAAACAACCATCAATAGATACAGATGTAACCATTCAAAATGTGCGGTAAAACCCATACCGTGGGAATCGATCTACAAGCTACTGCAATATGTGATGCACAGGCAAAATGATCGACAGGTGGCACTTGTGGTGCCTTAGTTGTTAGTGAAATTATTTCTTAATTTAATCTCTCGACTGTGCATGTTTCCGCTAAATATGGAATATTAATATGGGATTTTACAACTAAAGGGACATTTTGGTAGCTGAGCCTAAAAATAACAGCCTGTGAATGTCATAAACAATATTAAATTAGGGATATAAATATATTGTACAAACTGTGTATGTCTGGTAGTGGTAGTTTAAATAAAAAATACACAACAGTATTCCACTTTCTTCATAAATATTTTATGCATCAAAGTCTTTCACTCGGTCACTTACTGTGGTTATTTTGGAAAAGTTCTGACATGCTCGTTCTGACTATATTAAGTTTATATACCTTATAGAAAGTGAGGGAATTAAGAAATGTTAAACAACTCTTCTTTAATATTTCTTGCTTCTCGGCAAAGAATTAAACTGTTCACTCTTGTGTCCCTGCAAGCACCACCGGATTTGTGCTGTTTCTACATTACTAGGAATTACATGAGCACAACGCCTTATGAAACGTTGGCCACATATCCTCTTTTCTGAAGCTGTGCTCTAAAACTACTACATAAATAATGGTTTGTCCATTAACCCAGCCCAAGAACAATGTGTGTTAACATTTGTTAAGGATATTGCATTATGTGTTGTGTACGACAAACTTTGTTTGTAACAGTGCATAAAAGGATTAACTTTATAACCATTCGGAGAGACTGGCCGGTATCAAGGATACTTGGAAATGAGGGATTGTTTCAGGCACATTATCACCTCGTAGTTGAGGGAAGGGCTTTAATTTCACTATCAATCAATACACATTCCCAATTGTCACTGACGCAGCTTTAGCCAAGTAATTCCTGGTTTACATTTCTGGTTTTAAGAGATGTGATTTTTATGTGATTTTTTTGTGTATCTTTGCTTTGTTTTACTTTGTAGTGGTCCTTTGTATTGCAAGTATTATGGTACTGCAGTTTTTATTACAGGTAATTGTGGCATCAGTTTAGAGGATTTAGAGATTGTACTCTGCACCCAACATTGGAGCAGTTTGGGAAATGTTGCAAGGCAGATGTTTTAT
Source organism: Lepisosteus oculatus (assembly GCF_040954835.1). NCBI lineage: Eukaryota > Metazoa > Chordata > Actinopteri > Semionotiformes > Lepisosteidae > Lepisosteus > Lepisosteus oculatus. The sequence continues at coordinate 35,514,151 of NC_090708.1, forward strand.
CGTTAATGGGTTTTAGTCTCTTGGTTTACTGGGGACGTATCAGATGTTGAGCTGACGAAGGGATACACACTCACACACCAGACAGACAAAGGTGAGAAAACATATAAAAATCCATTCAAAAGTGTGCACTCTGTTAACACAAACTCTAACAGAGCCATTTGTAAAAATAAGGTGACTTTTTGCTTAATTATGTAGCGGCGAGGCTTATTAATAAGAAAGAATTAAGTGTTCTGAGCCTTCCCAAATGAGGCCCCATTTCTCTGTTCATCTCTGTGGTGCAGCCACAGAGAAACCATTCATGCAAGATGTTTTCTTTTGATAAGGACAGCTCCCAAAGGGGGATGCACTTAGCTAAGCCTGGCTATCATGATCAATGCTCATCCATTGGCGCCTATCTGTCTAGGGAGTGCCAGTTGGACATCTGGACTGCATTACTAAGTGTCAGGACTAAGTGACTCATATCTCACCTTGATCAACCAATCAGGGACTGGTAGGGCCGAGTAACCCACGTGGAACTCTGATGCCCATGGAACTTTCAGCCAATCAATGAGCTGAAGTTCCTCCAGGTAAAAACAGGCAACACAGAGAGCCTGTAAGATTGAGATTCAGTGAGATTCAGATTCAGATTGAGATTCAACAAGATTCAGTAAGATTCTGGAGAGGATTCTGTGGACTGTTCTAAAGGGAATTCAAAGGAGAATTCCAGGGCAGGACGGCCTATGAGCAGAAGGCTCCCAAGGGCAGGACATTCTCGCAGCGCGCCTCCTGACCATCCTGAGACTCAGCCCGGACAACCACGGAACGGCCAGTGTGTCCAAGTGCCAGAACTTTCCTTTGTTCTAAGAGTCTAGAGTGGAGGTTGCCAGAGAGTAACCAGCAGCAGGCCTCGTGAACAGGTCGGAACTGTGGACAGCTGAATTACTATTCAGAACTAGCTCTTCATCAGGAACGAACCGGTCCTCTTCCTGACTTGCTGGGACCCACAGTCATCTTTTCTCCTGTGCACAAACTTTGCTAGTTAAAGCCAACAGTGAGCATCAGCAGCGCACCGTTGCAAGCCGCACAGCACAACCTGGCACCGAGCCAGAGAGCGCGGATTGGACAGCAACAAGCCTGCAACTGTTTCTTTGTGCCTGCAGGAGATCTGAATCCCCAGAAATTGGATGAGTATTCAACTTCACTGCATTACAGCTCGAGAATTCAATTGTTATCCCAACCAGTTGATATCAATTTAATTCCTAAGAGTTATGTACTTGTTTTGAGTATCTAATGTAGAAGTTGTAACCAAGTTCACTTTACAAAACGGTCTTAATGCATGATATACTGAACGTATGTCCTCTTGATATATGTAACTCTTTGTAACTGACCGAATATACCTTTTGTATTCTGATAACCCTCTCGATAAGATCTGTTAGGTTTATATGCATATTCTATGTATTAGTAAATGTATCCTCGTGTATTTGTACCTGTGTGTGCGTGTTGTTTGAGTTATGTTGCATGGTTGGATTCTAAAGCCATCAAAAGAATCAACTTTGTGATTTACTGCTACAATTAATAATTGTCTCAGTAAATGCCCAAACCCTACAGAACTGGTGCCTTCAGAGAGCCCCTATGATTACAAATTTGGCGTCCCTGAACCGGTTTTCCCTACAATTACTTGAGAGCTACAGTACAGTCAGATGGATATTACATTTTTTAAGCAACATTAGCTGTTTGTCAAATTAACCTACTTTGTGTAATATACGACTTCTTAAAAGGTACCTTTTTCTCTCATACAAATTCATCAAAGGTTATTTTTTTATAATTCAGAAAATTGGACAATATGCCTCAGGGACTCATTTATAGTATAATCAAAACAAGCCCTCCTGCTGAATCTCACCTCCAACAGTTCAACACACTTGAATCCCAGATCATATATACCTATATATACCGAAACAGTAGCGTACACAGCAATGAATGGCTGTGTGCTCATATACTCTATAAATATACATTATGATACATATGGTTTCAAAACCACTGCAGTACAGTATGTGTGAAATATTTTTCGTAATTCAAATTTAAAGTTAAATTTCTCATTGCTGAAATTTGTATTAAGACAAAATATAACTTCTTAATGCAGATGTGAACCTGAAAGAGGCACATCGCATTCAGACCAAGCTATAATAACAAACTATTTCTACACATCCGGCTATGTAAAAAATATAGCCAAAAGGATCACTCTAAAAGTAAAATTCCTTGATGTGTCTTCTCTCTAACTCTTCAGTCTACAGCTTGTCCATGGTCATTCATATTAATATTATTAATAATATATTTAATATCAAATTAAAATTGGAACATTTTTACAAGTGTAAAAAGAGGTGATACACAATGTGTCTCCCCTATAACTCTTCAGTTTACAGAAAAATTTCCCCAGAGCCACATATTGTCCAACATTGCCCTTCTTGAGTTTAATTTCTAGGGAATAACCCTATTCCAAAATGGAACAGCACATCGTTCCTTGCTTATGGTTTAACAGTTCATACGATATCTGTTGGAGTTTCAGCATTCACTTTTCTGTAATCTGTACAGAACTGTGACGTCCCATCAATGTTTGGTAACAATAAACAACGGACTTCACGGACTTCCTTCTTTGAACTAAACCGCGGACTTTGTTCTAAGCGCGAGGCCGAGGATCCCGTACGTACTCAGAATTCTACCAACGTGAATGCTCCGCTTGATCAATGACAGCCTACAGTTGGACCCTCGTCGACAACCTGAATAGCTCATTCAGAAGCAGCACTGGACTAGGAACAAACCAGCTTCTTCCCAGGCAAAAGACTGACTTGTGAGGACTCGCTGTCACACTCTGTGCATAGAGACTTTCTACTAGCCAGCCGGACTGCTGGTAGATCCCCTCGGAGCAACGACTGCCCTGCGCGCCGCAGTCAGATTCCTCCGCCCGTCCTACTCCGAGCTGCACCTCGACTGGTTGGCCGGTAGCCAGAGGACGCTGGGACAACGCCCATTGGACAACCGCTGGAACAGAGGCTGCAACAGAGCCTGTCAGCTGGTTTGGTGTTCGTGCCGGGAAATTCCAAATCCATACACAGTGGATAAGTAAACCCCATGTTCTACATTGCGTCTCGAGAATTCAATTGTACCTCAACATAAGTTGTTATCAATTTAATTCATGAGTAATGTACTTACTTCCAAGTTTAGAGTAACAGTGGGTAATAACACTAATTAGCGATTTGGTAACTGAACGATATATATTGACATATATTCTCTGTTGTGTATCTCTTTGTGTTTGCATCTCTTCGAGATTATATACCTTGTATATTGATAACCCTCACAGTAAGGTCTGCTGCTCGTATCCTGGCAGACTAGTATATGTTTGGTGCACAATTTATATTAATAAATGTATCTCGTTTATTGAACCCATGTGTGTGCGTTGTTAGTTGTTCTGACGATTGATTTTCTAAAAACCACAACAAACAACCTCGTGATTACTGCTACAATTAATAATTGTCTCAGTAAACCCATCAAACCTCTACATTTAATGGCGTCCCTGGGTGGGCGAGTTTAGAATGAAATGAGAATAAACGCACAGAATAACTGATGTTGCTGTGAGTTCAAGTTCAGCACAGCACCGTGGCTTCTATACGCGAATACTGGGTGTGCTGATAACTGCGTAAATAAATCCCCCTGTTTTCTAGCGTTTAGTGTAACGTGTGCTGAATGGAAATCCATCTGCTCTGGTGTCTAGATTCCATACTGTATTTTGGTAAAAGAAAAAAAAAGTAATACTCTTAAAGTTTCTCTGACGTAATGACAATGGCTGCTAAAATGTCTGAAGTGGAGTCGCTTATAAGTACTATTTCTAGCGACGATAATCCCAGTTACTGGAGCGGTATCGAAAAGTTGAACTTTGATGATATTGAGAAGCTGCAAGTAGATTTAGTAGCTAAGGTAGCGAACCAGCTTAACAGAGGAGGGTCTGTGAACGCAGTTCAGGTCCTATCTAGTTTCGCCTTAAATCTAGCTAAACAGCTGGAACTGTCTTTGTCCGAGCTGACAAAGTTTCAAAAGCTTCAGGGAAAGCTAGAAAGATATAAGGCGGAGCGAGTTGAGTTGTTGGATATAATCAGAGAAAAGAGAGTGAAAAATGAGGAAAGTGAAGACAGACTCAGGGAGGTTTTAGGTAAATTAGATGACCTGTCTGCTAGAGAAACTGCGGCCGAGGTAGCTAGGAGAGACCTGGAAGCGAGCTTGAAAGAAAAAGAAAAAGAAATTGAGAGTTTAAATTAGCTCAGCCAGAAAAGGCAAAAGGTGTTAGATGCTGCCGTACTGGAAGCAAAACAGGCTAGATCCCACTTGCATGCCAGCCCACCTAGCAGGCCGGAGCGCTCACCCAGCGCGCCGGGAGGAGGTTTCTCCCGGCCAGGGTCTGTGGTCGGATCGGCATGGGGGAGATTGCCAAGTCCTGCGCGAGACCCAAGGGCGATTCAATTCAGGCATAGATCCCCTGCTCCTGATCACGGCCGTCTCCCTGCCCACAGAGAAACCATAAAAATTAACCTCCACTCCCTGAGGCAGTTAGCCAAAGATGTAGAAAGGTTTGACCCGTCAGTGTCAGGGAATAATGTGGAAACGTACATCAATGAGCTGAGATATACTTTGCAGTTTATGCCCGAAGCGTCCGAACAGGAAAAGGCTATGTTAGTAAGGAAAACTACCAGCCGGGCGGTCCACGAGTGGATGTCTAGACAAGGACCAGAGGTCTGTAATAGCTTTGAGGAGCTGTGTCAGGCAATGATCGGAGAATTTTCAGCTTTTATCGATCCCATATCTGCCGTGGCCGCTGCGCACCATATTAAGCACGAAAAAGCTGAAGCCCCTCGCGACTATTATGAGAGGCTTAGGCGCACTTATTTTGCAGGGCGGATTGAAGAGGGTTGCGAAGAGAACGTGAATTTCAAAGGTTTATTCATTGCTAATCTGCATCCTTCAGTCAGGAAAATGATTGTGATGCACACTGATGCAAAAGCGATGAAAATGGCTGACATTAGAAGGTTGGCTCAAAAAGCCTGGGGAGCTGAAGTCTCTGCTTCCTCAGAGCGAAAACCTGCTAAAACGGCCGTGTTCGCCACTAAAGCCAGCAGGGTTGACGACTCGCCTCAGCTCGAGGGAGCTGAGGTTCCTGAGCCCGCTAAGCCCCGGCGCAAAATAGGCAGGCAGGACCGCACTAAGCGTCAGAGCCGCCGTGAGCACTACGGGGAAGGCAAGGGCTCAGGCAGAGCCTATCATAAGGCTGGACAAAGGGAGTCGACTGCAACCCGCCTGGCCAGGCTTGAACAAGCCTTGCATGAGAGATCAGGACAGGGTAAACCTTCCGCACCGAATGCTGGAAGCATGAATGAGCTGAGGGGGACCACGCCCCTTCTCACTGGAGGAGGCGGGGATCCATCCCAAGCCCCTCCCTCAGTCAATCTGATTGGGTGGGAGGGTTCCTGCCTGGAAGAAGGCTATGACTCTAAGTTGGGCGCTGACCCAGCCTCTGAAGTCAAAGAAAAGGCAGGCTTCCAACAATTTTTAGGGAATCTCAGCCAGAAAGGCAAAGCAAGGCGTATTTATATCAAGGTTTCTTTTGAAAACGTCTTAGATAGAGAAGCACTGATTGACACTGGAGCTGAAATTAGTTTGATGTCAGCCGATCTACTCAGCGAGCTCAAACGAGTAGCGAAAGGAAAAAGCATCAGACTTAAGGTAGAACCGTGTAAGATAGATATTTCCAGCTATACCCAGGATCATGCCAGGATCACACACCGAGTGTGGGTGGCACTTAGGTTCGGGCCAATGAATGTGGTGCATCCTGTTTACATCTCTAGGTTTAAAACAGAGCCACTACTCATTGGCCAAGACCTGCTTGACAGGCTGGAGCCTCTAGTGGAATGCCAGCGTGAAAAATTGTGTGCTCAGGTCAAAAACCCTAAGCCTGTCGCACAGCAGAAAGGGGGGTTCAGTGGTTATGCTGTGCTCACACAGTGCCCACTGAACACCATACCTGAGTTGGAGGTTCCTCCTGGTTCCTCTGGACGAGAAATAAATGTCTCTTCTTGCTTTCCAAAACTACAGGGAAGTCCTGCCCAGGCCAGCACTCCCACGGTCTCCCAACTACAGGAGCAGTGCTCCGAGCTGATGCTTGACCCGCCAGGTAAAGCACACCCCTTTTTCATCCCTGAAGAAGAGTGGATCTCCCTGTCCGGTAATGAATGGGAGTCTTTTCTGTGTATCCTGGCACCTCAGGGGGACCAGGACTACCACCCCATGGTGGTGGGAGGGGTCCAGGTGGCAGAAGTGCAGGTTGATGATGTAATTCTTAGCCTCAGCTCTGAGAAGTCCATAATCAGTGAAGGTCTGTTCGAGGACCTGTGGCGAAGCCGTCAGGTGACCCTGGTGACGCAGTCACAGGTTCTGTGGTGGGCACCCCCACCTCATAGGTCCATTTGGAGCAAAGGAAGCTGTGTAGCTTCCATCTCCATCAGAAAAAGGAAGTTTGCTCACTACTTCCAGGTAGCACCTCAGCTGACCCATTCGGTCTGTATTGGTGCAGACCTGTTGGTTCGACTGGGCGCCTAGCTGGACACAGTAAACAGTGTGCTGTGGACACGGGTGAACCCAGATGCCCACTCTCTAAGCGAGAGTGGGCATTTGGTCAGATTCGGTCAGGTCAGACGATTCCTCAGGCCTGCCAGGTAGTAAACGAATCAGACCTGATCGTTCCTGCGTCAACAGCAGGGTTTCTGGTACGCCTTGTCCTAAAGAAGGAACAGAGAATGGACGCTGAGATGGTTTTCTTCCAACCATCAGCTCAGTTACCCCCAGACTGGAACGGAATGGCTGAGCCACCTGCCTGTTGGTGCAGAACATAGTAAAACAAGATGTCAAAATCCCTGCTCGCACTGACATGGGACTGGTAATTGACAATGGTTTCTATGATTTCGAATTGGCCATCCCAGTACTGGGGCAGCTCCCTGGTTTCTTTTGCCAGGGAGGGGGGAACCGAGCAGGTGTACTACAACTACCCCTGGCAGATGATTGCAATTATGCCAATAGAGGGATTCTGCAACCAGGAGGAGTGCAGGGTGGACCTTAGCGATAAGGATGAGATGGTTGTGTACACAGTACAGGCAGGTGTTCCGACGGACCACTCAGCCGAGAGTGCGACCCTGGATACCGCCATGCCGTCAAAAGCGGGGTTCCTAGAGCAAGTACAGGAACAGGTTAATAAGTCAGATGCCCTGGAAACGGAAAGCCAGCATCAGCAGCTGCGTCAGATCTTCCAGGATTTCCAGGAAGTGTTTGCACGGGATGCCTATGACTGTGGGGTGACGGATTTGCACACGGTGTGCATTCCCACGGCCCCTGGCGCCCGCCCAACCTATGTCAGGCAGTATTGCATTCCCCTCACGGCAAACGAGTCCATAAAGCAGACGTTGGATGCTCTACTAGAGCGTCAGATCATAAGGGAGTGTAACTCCACTTATAACTCCCCACTGTGGCCGGTGCTGAAACCCAATGGTAAGTGGCGTCTGACCATTGACTACCGGCAGCTGAATAAACAGGTTCCTTTGTCACGATGGCCAATGATCTACCTAGATCAGGAGTTAGCCAAGGTGACAACAGCGAAATATTTCACCACAGTGGATGTGGCCAATGGGTTCTGGACCCTTAAGGTAGAACCAACAGACCAGTACAAACTGGCCTTTTCCTTTGGAAACAGGCAGTTCACCTGGAATCGATGCCCCTTTGGGTATTCCAACTCCCCAGCGGAGTTCAACATATTTCTGCACAAAGCCATGAATGATGCAGCCGCCAGGGGCAACCTGGTCTATGTGGACGATATTCTGATGCGGAGTCAGACCTGGGAAGAACACATGGCCGAGATCAGGCATGTGTTGACCCAGCTCTCCCGTGCAGGGGCCAAACTGTCCCTGGCTAAGGGACAGTGGTGTAGGACCCAAGTGGAGTACTTGGGACTACTGGTTGGAGCCCAAGGCATACAGCCACAGTCCAGCAGAGTCCAAGCTATCCAGAATATGAAGTTGCCCACTAACCTGTCTGAACTAAGCAGCTTTGTGGGAGTATGTAATTATTCCCGGCAGTTCATTGAGGATTACGCTGAAATAGCAAGGTCCCTCCACAAGCTGTTGCAGAAAGACATGCCCTTTGAGTGGGGGCCTTCCCCAGAACAGGCTGTGATGGAGCTTAAGCGCAGACTCGGTAGTGCGCCGTGCTTGGCCTACCCTGACAAAAATAAGGTCTTCTACCTTGAAGCAGGGTTCTCAGAGCACTGCCTTGGGGCTGCTCTGAGTCAGGAATATGACCAAGAGCAAAGGGTGGTGGCGTATGCCAGTCGAGCCCTGAGCCCAGTGGAGCAAAAGTTCTTGGACTGCGAGAAGGCCCTTTTGTTTACGGTCTGGTCGGTAGAACACTTCCGTAGTTATGTTGGGGGACAAAGGATCATCATCGAAACCTGCCACCAACCTGTGACATTCCTGCATAGCCAGAGACTGAAAGCGGGCAGGGTGTCAAATAGCAGGATTGTGGCATGGATGATGGTCCTACAAGGCTATGAGATAGAGGTACGTTATGCACAGAGCAAGAAAACGTACCTGGGACAGGGCCTGGCTTTGGGCCAAGTGTGTCACGGCTGTGACACTGACATGGAAGCTCCAGAAACAATTCCCACTGCTGAGCTACCGAACAATCATCGGTACTACGATGAGAACGTGGGCCAGGGCTTACCCATGGCCTATGTTGACGGTTGCTCTTTTCGCCACAAACAGCAGGTGCTAGCAGGGGTAGGAGTAGTCTGGCAAGACAATACTCCCTGATGGCTGACCCGCTATAAGCTAGGACCAAAGACTTGTCAGTATGCGGAAGTAGCTGGGGTGCTGATCACCCTCCAGCAGGCCCTGACAAATGGCCTTAAACAGTTTGTCATCTGTAGTGACTCGAACTACGCCCGACATAGCTTCGTGTCCCATCTTCCGTATTGGAAGGGTAACAGCATGAAAAATGCCCGGGGCAAGGAAGTAAAGAACAAAGAGTTGTTCCTGGCCAGTGACAAGCTCACGACCGAGGCTGGAATGATGGTTTACTGGAGGAAGGTGAAGGGACACTCCCAGGTGAAGGGACCCGACAAAGACGGGAATGATGAGGCCGACCGGCTGGCCAAATCTGGCGCCTTAGAGGGTGAACCCTGGCAGTTCCAGCAGGAATGGCTACCCCCAGGATCCGTGGCTGAGGTCAAGACGGTCACCCGACGCAGGGCTAGACAGGATGTCGGAGCTGACCCTCAATCTGTAGTGCTTGGGTCACAGGGCTTTAACACCGATCTTGCGGAAATGCAGAAACAGGACCCAGCAATTGGGCAAATGTATCAGCATATCGCTGACCCAGTGCGTCAACCTCTTACGGAGCAGGTGCTGAGCCAGTCTCAGGAGCTGAAGGAGCTGGCAGAGGTGAAAGACAACCTAAAAATTATAAAGGGGTTGTTGGCTGTGTACCAGTTGTGTACCAGTTGCACAAGGTGTCCCAAAGTGGGTAGTTCCCCGCTGTCATCGGGGGGTCATGATCCAACACGCTCATGACGAACCCTGTGGGGGTCACCGGGGAATCAAGGCCACATACGACACTATCCACCAGGTGGCATTCTGGCCTCACATGGGCCGAGACATCGCCGCATATGTAAAGGGGTGTCTGACGTGTAGCCAGTTCCAACCATCACGGCCCTTGCACCGTGCACCACTCCAGAAAAAGGACATGGCATTCCCCTGGTCCAATCTACAAATGGATTGGGTGGGGCCGCTGGAGAGGTCATCCAGAGAGAACAAATATTTCCTCACTGTTACGTGTGCATTCACAAAATGGATTGAGTGCCTCCAAGCACCCAACGACACGGCAGAGACAACTGCAGTGCTGTTGGTGAACCACGTGTTCAGTCGATGGGGACTCCCCCTGACAGTGGACTCAGATCGGGGAACCCATTTCACAGCTACAGTAATGGCAACCCTATGGAATATGCTTGGGGTCAAGGCCCAATTGCATATGTCCTACCACCCTCAATCCTCGGGCCAGGCAGAAAGGGCAAACCGAATGGTGGTTAGTATGCTCAAAAAGTTTGTCTCCACCAGCAGTAGGGACTGGGACATTAAGCTGCCCCTGGTTCTGATGGCCATCCGAGCTACGCCCCATTGCTCTACGGGGGTCATACCTTTTGAGATGATAACAGGTTGGAAGATGACTCTTCCCCTACACTGTCTTTATGGGGTGGAGGACCTGAGCACAACGGGGGCTGCTACGGCCCATCAGTATGTGTCAGACCTGCGAGCACATCTGCAGGCAACCTTTGCTTTTGCCCAGAACAATCTGGGAAGGAGTGCAGAGGGTAGGAAAGCATACTATGACCGAAAGGCAGTTAACCAGGAACTCCAAGTAGGAGACAAGGTCCTGTACTTCCAATTTGCCAAACCCACAGGGGTGGCCCGGAAGGTCTTACCCAGTTGGACAGGACCCCACAAGATTGTCGATAAGGTATAACCGGTAACTTATCGAATTCGAATTGAAAAGGGAAAGCAATCTCTGGTCTACAAGTGGGTGCATCGCAACCACCTCCTGTTGTATCGCCCACCTCAAATGGCACCGGAGGACACAGAATAGGGGTGAAATTCCAAACCCGATCAAAGAAAGGGGTGCCCCTTTGTAGCTGCAGGTAGTTAGGTGCTGTAGTGTAGGTCCTGCTAGGAAAATAAATTCAAAATTATAGTGGAACTTAACATGTGCCTCATCTGTGTTCCAGAATGGGAATCCTAAAACTGCCACGGCTGGTCCTGACAGTACTGTGGATCGCCTCGACACAGCCTGTTGAAGTTGTGGAACCCGGTCATCCTACCGGCATAGTCCTGTAGGATGCTCCCGGATTGTTGTTAACAAATTGCAGAACATATACTCAGCGAGTGTATGTACGGCTGGACCCAAATGATGTGTTTCGGAAGCACATCAACATGAACAGTAGGATGTCCTATCATGGTAGGCAGTGGGCTGGGGATACTGTATGGCATGCCCAGCTAGACACTATACACATGCTCCGCCAGCTGAGGAAGTCAACAGTCACCCAGGAGGAGATGACAGGCCTCATCCGCCCCAAAAGGTTCTTGGGGGGTCTGATTGCTGCGGCCTCCGCAGTGGGTTTGCTATTTTCAGCTGGTCTGTTTGCTGCTAACACTGTCACCCTGACCACCCTGAGAAGGCAGGTGTCTGGGTTACATAAGGAAATGCCAGAAATTTATGACAGGCTGTATCAACAGCAGCAGCGGCTGGAAAGCCTAGGGAAAACCTTACAGGGCACAATTTTAGTAGTAAACCTTCATGCAGCAGTGTTAAATAACACCCTCCACACCGTGGGCAGGATTGTCGACGTGTTACAGTGGGACTATGCTTATGTGCAACAGGTCAAAATGCTTATGCAGGATCTGCTTAGGGAGCTTAATGCCACGGTAACTAGCCTAGCCATGGGACAGATTCCAACCTACTTGGTTCCACTGTCCTTAGTAGAAGAAGTACTGAGGACAACCACTTCCGAGATGGTGCAGCCATTGCAAGTACATCTTGCATACAGTCTAGGCAGTGCCATTCCCATACATGTCAACCCCGAAGCCAAGGAAATAGGTTTCCTGTTGAACCTTCCCATCGTGAGTAGCAAGGATATCTATAGACTCAAGTCTATATCAAACATTGGCTTCTGGAGGGGGGACATGCATGTGAAGTTGACCACCCCACCGCTCGTAGCTTACCAGGAGGATGATCCGAATTTGTACCTTGTTCCAAACCTGGAACTGTGTATATCAACCAAGGATATCCACTGGATATGCCCAAGTAAGCCATTCCTTAGGGACACAGCTCAGAGGTTGTGTGGTATCAGAAAGGGGGCTGCCACTGAAAAGTGTAAAACCACAGTGACGAGCAAAAGTGAGGTTAACGAACCCCAGGTTGAGCAGGTGGGAAAGAAATGGCTGTTCAGCACACCACAGTTAACTGTTACAATACCCTATGACAGACATGATACAGCTACCAAAGTGCAGCTACCCAACCAAACAGTTCTTCTACAAGTTCCTGAAGGAGCTATAGTGCATCTCAACGATTTAGCACTATATCACCTGGAGTCAGAACTGTATGAAACGGAACTCGAGATTGTGGACGCTTTCAGAGGACACAGCGTTGACTTGGATGAGAGAATCCAAGAGACAGTAAATCTTGAGGGTGTACAGTTAGTCAAATTTGTTCTCAATGACACAAACTTAAAAACTACACTGGTAGGTCCCAAGCACAGTCGTTGTGGATCCTCTGGGGCGCTAGGAACAGTAAACGTGGTCATCTTGACACTGCTGCTGGGTAGCTGGATCATGGCTGGGGTAATGTGTTGGATGCTGTTCTCTTGTATCAAAGCCTTGTGGGGTAGTTTGAAGGAGACAAAGGGAGCAATGGTGTATCACCGAAATCAGGTAACCACTCTCAAACGTCTGCCTGCTGCAGAACTATCCGATACTGATAGTGAACTGCCGGAAGTTTAAGGTCTAGGGCTAATGATGATGCCTGATGCCTCATTTCTATGTACCTTATAACTGAGAGCAGGTATACGCAAAGTTCTTTCCAACACTTTTTCCTGTACAAATTCTCGAGAGATAATGTGAATATTGGGTGGTAGAATCCACCGTGGTACAACAGACATCACTTAACTCTGTTTTTGTTTTGAAGGCAACAACGCCTCAGGACCTCGTGACCTTCAAAAAGGGGGGATATGTAGTGGCAATGCTTGTTAATGAGACAGAATTAAGTGTTGGTATGCTTTCCTAAATGAGGCCCCATCTCACCCTCCATCTCTGTGGTGCAGCCACAGAGAAAGTATTCATGCAGGCTGATTTTAGATGTTTTCTTTTGATAAGGGACAGCTCCCAGACGGGGATGCACTTAGCTAAGCCTGGCTATCAAGAACAATGGTCATCCATTGGTGCCTATCTGTCTAGGGAGTGCCGAATGGACATCTGGACAGCATTCCTAAGTGTCAAGAGTAAGTGACTCATACAGATACAGCCATTCAAAATGGGCGAGGTATTTCGCGGCATACCCCGGTGGGCGTGTTGCGGTATCACGCGGTATCACGCAGTGTCACGCATCGTCACGTGGTTAATCGCGCATCATTTGACGCTCTGCCGGAAACTATCCGGCGTCACCTTGTAAAACTGCCAGGGGGAGCTTAACCTCTCATGTACAGCATTTGAGCCTTTAATTTTGAACTGTGTATTACAGCATGTTAATCATCAGTCATTAAAATGTTGGTATATTTTATGAAAGCAAGATTGCTCAGTTGGATAAAAGTACATAACCTACCTTTATCAGAAATATTTATGCATCAAAGCCTTTACTGAAGATATTACTAATAGTATTAATAATGGATGACTTTGGACAAGCTGTATACTCAAAGTATAATTTCTTTAGCACCTTTGTACAAGCACTTGGAATCTGTCCAAGCCATACTTTGTCAGGCATTTTGTTTTACTTCAACGGGCATAAAAACTTCCTTGCTTTTAACAGGGCGTTTCATAATTTCTAACTACGAAAATGATTTAAAATGCGACACTTATCATTCAACTAGAGCTCAAAATATCACAAGGATCCTCAAGAGCACAGCAAAGAGTGTATTAAAAGACACTTGTATTTATCAACGCTTTCTTTTCCGTATACCAGATTTTATGGAACCACTTCAGAAGGGTGTCAGCCAGTCAGATTCCAGGAATCGGTACTTTAAAGGAAAAATACACACCGGTATTCCATTTCTCCCTAACGATTTTAAGCATCGAAGTATTTAACTAGCATGTGAAATAGCGTGTGAAAAAGTGGTAGTTTTAAGCTTTTCTGCCAATATAATATGAAATCGCGTATCTAAAGAAATTAATAATGATATAATTATATTCATGGTGCAAAAGAACTGCAGAGGACATAAAAACTCCCTTGCTTTTAATAGAGCGTTCCATAATTTCTAACTACGAAAATGATTTAAACTGCGACACTTATCATTCACCAAGAGCTCGAAATATCACAAGGATCCTCTAGAGCGCAGCAAAGACTGTATTAAAAGAATCGCTTATCTCAAGAAATTAATAAGATATACAGTAATTATATTCATGTCATTCGTATAATTATATAATGCCAGCGAACTCTTGTTTTTATGTCCACTATAACTACGCTGGGCAAACGCCCAGTTCATCTGGCATTTTCTTTTATGCTGCGGGCATTGTCCTGGTCTGTGTCTTCTAGGATATAATGCCAGCAAACTCTTGTTTTTATGTCCACTATAACAGACAATCTCCTTTGCTTTTAACCGAGCGTTTAATAATTTCCTAAAATGAAAATTATTTACTTTATTTCCCTCACGGGATCAATAAAAGTATCTATCATCTGTCTAAACTATGGGACAGAATTCTGGGGTCTCCCCATACCAGAGATTATGGTAGGACTTCAGAATGGTGATTGGCTGATTGGAGAAAAAAGACGTGCTGGTTTGCTATACATAAGGTACTGTACCAGGAAGAGGATTTCTTTCTGTTCGAAACGTGTATTTTAAAAGTTTAAGAAGTAAAAACCTTACAGCGTACACAGATTTTGTTATCTTTGTCTTATGCATAATAATGTTCACCGCTCTGTCTAGCAAATTAATAATAAACTTTATTTTATATAGCGTTTTAAACGAATAAGTAATTAGATTGCTCATAAACCTAATCACTTGCTTTTTCTTTTTATTTAGGCTTAGATTTCAACTATAGATTGTATTATTAATAACCATAATAACAACCAACCAACAAAAACAACCATATAAACATAATACCAACCAAAAACATAGATAACGACCACAATACAAAATCAAATATATCAAACCATTATACTCTCGCAAATTCCTCACATTATCATAATCCCGCCCCTTATGCAAAACCAAACCCTCCTCCCATCCCAGTTTATCCTCTTTATCATCCTCAAAATCCACCTCAATTTTCAACATAAAGCATACTTTACAAGTACAACCCCCTCTCTGCCAGAGTGCTAGCTGTGACGAATTAAACCGGTTTCACAGGTATTTTCAAAGTAGGAAGTACAGTGTTAACTGGTAGCTGGACTCCTCAATAGAATCGCTTTAACATGCTAATGCGTTAGTTTAACAGTCCGGGAGTGGCAAGCTTCCAATGTCAACTCGACTCGATTGGAAGACAATGAACGTATTTTAGCCCTAAATGAATTAATAACAAACATGGTTTACATAAAATACATTTTTCCAAGAAAGTTTATAATAGTACAATCTATAGTTGAAATCTGAGCCTAAATATAAAGGAAAAGCATTTTCAGAGCGCAATCACGCTGTGTTTATGTAGAAAAAGCGATTAGGTTTATGAGCAATCTAATTACCTATTCGCTTAAAACGCTATATAAAATAAAGTTTATTTAGAGATGAATGATCAGTGTCGCAGTTTAAATAATTTTCGTAGGAGGGCTTGGACAGATTCCAAGTGTATTTTTGCAATTTACGTTGCAATTTAGAGCTTTCTGGCAAGAGGAGACACCCAAATTATAATGTAACATAACAACATAACAACAATAGTGGCTGGGCAAATGATTTTTTTATCGAAATACAAAATGAGATACTGTATAATGATATGCATGAACAAAGGTATACTGCAATTTTCCTTAGATATATGATTAATGCTTCGTAGGAGGAGGCGCTCTTTTCCTGTAGTCTAACAGTCTGTCCACAAACAAAACATTCCTGTTAGACAAGAGGAATTGAAAAAAAACAATTTTGTCAATGAAAACCAGCAGAGAGGGTCTTTCTGCTGGATGTCCCTCTCACTCTCTGCTGAATGAATAAAATAATTTTATTGAAAACGCGTTTGCGATTGACTGGTATTTAATTTGGTCCCTTTTAACTGTTTTTCGATCGATTGTATTGCTTTGAGATGCCACTTTTAAAGGCGATATGTAAAATAAAGTTTTTTATGTTTGTTATAGAGAAACATGATCAGATTTTCCCTGGTTCAGAAAAAAGATCTAAAGTGCTACACATAACTTTCTTAATTCGATGTATTTAAAGCAGTGAACTACTGTAGGTGTCACATAACATTCAGAAATACAATCACATATTTGACAAATAAAAACGATTACAATCTAATCCTTCCACGTTTGATCCCAAAATCCCAAGAAATATAAATCTTGACGGGTAGAAAGCTATGCTGAAAGTTTATTAAGATACTTAGAAGACAAAGATACTGTATCAATTTATGTTGCATTAGCCTGATTATGATTAAAAAACACATATAATTAAACACGCGTTTGCGATTTAAATCAGAACACGATTTAAATCAATATTCATGTTTATATTGTAACGCAGCATACTGTCCAGCCTCCATTTCTCTATAAAAATTTACTCTGTTGCACACACACACACACAATAGAAGCAGGAAGCAGAAGCAGGGACCGTTGTCAGAAGGGAAGAAGGTGACTACTCATTGTTATCAAAAATGACTTAGAATCGATCATGTTGCGATATTTTGAAATCTAAAAGTCAATTGATTGTCCATAATATCGCTATTCTATTTTTTCGAAGAAATGTTTGTTAAAAGAAAAGTCCAGTACCAGCTGGATTTGAACACACAACCTGCGAGTTGTTAGTCAGGTACGTAGACCAGCAGGCTACAAGACAACTCGCATGAACAGGGAGGCGAAACAGCCCTACACAGTCCTGTCGCAGTACACGAATATAATCATACCGTTATTAAATTCTTTAGATACGTGATTCCATATTATATTCCCTATTAATCAAAATCTAAAAGTATGCTTGTTGACTCCGGTATCACGTTAGTTAAAGACTTTCTACTAGCCAGCCGGACTGCTGGTAGATCCCCTCGGAGCAACGACTGCCCTGCTCGCCGCAGTCAGATTCCTCCTCCCGTCCTACTCCGAGCTGCACCTCGACTGGTTGGCCGGTAGCCAGAGGACGCCGGGACAATGCCCATTGGACAACCGCTGGAACAGAGGCTGCAACAGAGCCTGTCAGCTGGTTTGGTGTTCGTGCCGGGAAATTCCAAATCCATACACAGTGGATAAGTAAACCCCATGTTCTACATTACGTCTCGAGAATTCAATTGTACCTCAACATAAGTTGTTATCAATTTAATTCATGAGTAATGTATTTACTTTCGAGTTTAGAGTAACAGTGGGTAATAACACTGATTAGAGATTTGGTAACCGAACGATATATATTGACATATATTCTCTGTTGTGTATCTCTTTGTGTTTGCATCTCTTGGAGATTATATACCTTGTATATTGATAACCCTCACAGTAAGGTCTGCCGCTCGTATCCAGGCAGACTAGTATATGTTTGGTGCACAATTTATATTAATAAATGTATTATTGGGTAATAACCTCTACATATGCAAAAAAAGACCGCAAAATACTGTGGCATCCCTCACTCATTCTGAATGGTGGGATCTGTACGTCTCTACAAGATATAGCACCTCTGTTCCTCCTAAGAAGGAATGCCTGCTCTATAGAAGGAGTAAGCAAATGGTTTACATGGAGAGTTTCACAAACATTGAAGGACTGAAATCCAAAGTGTTTCCTAACTGAACTAAAACAAAACATTGGGTAATGCAAGGCCCCTGTCCTTTTTAAATCCTGTACAGATACTCAGGGACTTACTTTTCCAAATAAAAGAAGACATATTCCGATCAAGAGATCTGATAAAAGTACAAGAATTTGGGTTGGATGTTCATCCAGATAGAATTTATGCGTCCAACTAAAGGTCATAGGTAACGTAGACCAATGAGCCAAGTCCTGTTTAGAGCATTATAATAAAGGAAGAAAATTTGATTTAAAAAGGCCAGAAGAGAAGAGGGTTACCTTTATGCCCAGATAGATAAAATTATTTTTTCATTATTCTAAAATGAAACTAAGAGGGCACTTCTGAGCAGCCGGATTTATGGGAAACAACACACCTCTTATTAAAGTTAAGTTTATAACCATAGCATTTACCAAACTGTTCAAGGACAGAGATTACAAGAGAAATAGATGATCTGCATAAAGGGAGACTTTATGCTCATCCATCCCTCACCACTCCCCATACATGTGGACAGCTACACAAAGATATAGCACGGGGCTCAATAGAAAGAGCAAATAGAAGAGGCGAAGGGGGCAACCCTGCCTCATCCCACAATATTGAGAAAAAACATTATTTGTTTGGACAGAAGCCTTGTGGGAAAACAGTACAGTAGTTTAATACAAGAGAAGAAGCGTGGTCCAAAACCAAATCTTTGAAGGGTCAAAAAAAGATACTGCTATTCAACCCTATAGAAGGCATTCTCGGCATCTAATGAAATCATAATCTGTAATGATGAAGTAGGTTTATTGCTATATCAAATATACATCCATACCAAACCTAACACTGATGTGGCTGTCTCTATTCTATCTTATTGCATGTCTGAGATAAAAATTTGTATGACTCAAAACTTCCTTCATCTTAACTGTGACAAGACTGAAGTCATGCTTATTGGTACCCCCCATCAACTTCGTAAAGCCAGTCTTGTAACCCTATCTGTAGACGGCTCTGTAGTTGAGCTTCAATCAAAATTGAAAAACCGTGAAGTTATATTCGATTCTGGCTTAACATTCGACCCACATGTACAGCATACTATCAAAACATATTTTTTTCACTTTAGAAATATCACAAGACTACTCCCTATGCTATCATTAACTGTGACTGAAAAGCTGATCAACATATTTGTATTCTCTCAAATTGAATACTGCAATGCTCTACTTGTTAGGGTATCTAAATCTACTCTGAACAAACTGCAGTATTTAAAATCCTCATGCTCACCTATAAGGCTCTACATGGCTTGACACCTCAATACCTGTCTGAACTATTATCGCCCTACTCCCCACCTCGCAACCTCTGCTCTTCAAATTCAAGCCCGTCTGCATTGTATGGGCAATAGGGCCTTCTCCTGCTATGCCCCCAAGCTCTGGAACTCTTTGGCCAAGGATATCAGAGAGTCACCTTCTCTAAACTCCTTCAAATCCAGACTTAAAACCTTCTTCTTCAGAAAAGCCTTTACTTAACTGGTTCCATTCTTCACCCCTCTGCTCTTCTTAGTACCACCTTCCACGGTCTCCTCTATTGTTATTGTTGTATTGCTGTAATTGTAATTGTGTCTTATCTTGTGTATTCTTCTTATTTATTGTTGTAGTCTTCTTATTTATTGTTATTGTCGTCCTGTAAGGCGCTTTGAGAAGCCAGCTTTAAAGGCGCTATATAAAATAAAGTTTTTTATTATTATTATTGTAGATAATATTAAGCAATCTTCTAATGTTGAAGAAGTCATGTCTACTTTGTATGAACCCTGTTTGATCTTGTGAAATTACTGATGGCACAACCCTCTCAAGGTGATGGGCCAGAGCTTTTGCAATTATCTGCACATCTGCATTAATAAGAGAAATTGGCCTATAAGAGCTACAATCTAAAGGATCTTTATCTTTTTTAGTAACAATGTAATTGTTGACTGTTTAAAGGTTGGTCACAATGCCTGGGCTGAAAATGACTCTAAAAAGTTGAGAACTGAATTTCTTCTAAAATTAATCTGGAAACCAATCTGGACCTGGGAATTTGACGCTTTGCATGAGTTGGATTGCTTTCTGGATTTCACTGAGGAAGAGGCGTTGCGCCAGATCAGCTTTAGAATCAGAAATAATTATAGAAACATCTAAGCCATCAAACAAAGACTCAAACAAGGAGGGATCTGGAGGAGTCTCAGAGATATATAGAATTAAAGGTAGAATAAAAAAGTCTTAAACACTTTATTTATTTCCTTCTGGTCTGCAGTGGTTGATCCAGACTGAGACAGAAATTCTGTAATCAAGTTAGCTCTTGCAGACTGAAGCAGTTGGTGGGCTAGAGTTTTACTTGCATTGTCTCCGTGTTCATATATTGCAGAGCGGGACATGTACAGTAATTGTTCTGTTTGTTTAGTTGAAAGTAAATTAAATTCAGTCTGTAAACGTAGCCATTCCTTGTATCTGTCTTTTGTGGGAGCTATTGAATACTGTCTATCAAGATCTAAAATCATGTCAGTTAACTCTGATAAGATCTCTGAGTGTTCCTTGTTAAATTGCACAGTATATGAGATAATCTGGCCTAGAAAAAAGACTTGAGTGTCTCCCAAAGGGTATAGCTCGAGATGCCTGATGTAGGATTTGCTTAATGGAAAACCATATTTGTGATATCATAAACTCATCAAAACTATTATCAGATAATAACAGGAAGTTGAATCACCAAGGGCTTCGACAGGGAAACTGATTACAAAAGTTAAGAGTTAAAATAACAGGAGCGTGATCTGAAGTTGCAATGCTGTCATACTCGCAGGTCTTTACACTACAAATCAATTTATTATCTATAATGAGGTAGTCTATATGACCATATGAGTGGTGTACTAAAGAAAAGAAAGTGTATTATTTCCCTCAGGCAGAGGGAAATTAAAAATGCCAAGGATCAAACACTCTATATGCATGTAAAAAAGAACGAATTTCTTGAGCAGATTTCGAAGGCTGATGAGATTTGGAAGCAGAGCGATCCAATGAAAGATTTACAACCAAATTAAAATCACCTCCTAAAGTTTAGTGGTGAGGGTTCAATTCAGGTAGCAAAAGAAACAAGTTAGTTATAAAATGACTGTCATCAAATTTAGGGTCATAGCCAATACTAGGGGTGTGTTAAAAGGTTTGCCTTTAACTATCACATAACAACCATTCGAATGATATTTTGTGTATGGGGATGAATGGAATATTTTTGTGTATTAAGACTGCTGTACCTATGGCCTTACTATGGAATTTAGAATAAAAAAAGTTGTCCCACCCAAGCCTTTCGGATGTGAAAGTGGTCTGAGGTGTGGAGGTGTGTTTCTTGAAACAAATGCTATTTATGCTTCCGGAGATGCGAGAGTGCTCTATTAACCTTCACAGGAGCATTTAGACCTTTAACATTCCAACTTATAAAGCTTTCTGTGCAACCTGTGGCAGGGTATTTTTGGTTAATGGACATCAAAGAGAATAGAGAGTGATGAAATAAATTTAAATTTTACAAGAGAATATGCACGGATGTACAGTACCCCATACAAAAAAAAACACCAAAGACTAAGAGACGTGGCACAGGAAAAAAGGGGAGAATGGAAAGAAAAAGAACAGAATCCTCCCACCCCACCCTTGTCACCTCCCCAATCGAGGTGACTACAAAACTATGTAGCAAATATGGAAGTCATGTGGGGAAAGAAAAGTGTCGACAGACTCACTGATACCTGTTTAATTAAGTGGTGGTGGTGGTTACGAAATATCCTTTTTCCTCCATATATAGGGATCACCAAGATAGAATCTGAATCAATTTAACGGTTTAGGAGCAGAAAAAATAAAATTGTCATAAATAGTTTGTGATCTCAAACTGTTCTATTTAAACAATTATTTACAGTAAATGTAGATTACTTGAAATGGGCAGTGTATGGAAGCAGATCTTTACTGATAAGACAAAGCACCTCCTGAAATGTTAAATGTTCAGACAAAAAACAAAAAAAAACAGTCATCATACCGAATGTGACATGAAGCCACATTATCTAAATATAAAAGGCAATTAACAAAAAGAGAGGATAAAACTTTAAGACATTTGGATAAATTCATAAAGATAAAGTTGAGATCAAGAAACCTAAAAAACAATATATATTCAGTAGGTACATGTATTCACTGTCAAGTAGAAATCTATAATTACTAATATGTTTACAAATGGCAGTGAGACGCTGAAATAATAACAATGAATGGGTACCTACCAGCCATTTTTCTTCAAAAACAAACAGGATTCACCCAAAAAAATATCCCAGTGGGAGGCTGTGTATTACAGGCTGTATTTCACTCCAGTTTCACACGATTGTGCTTTCACAGAGTTGAAAGCTGCGTGGCATTTATCCCTCAAAAGCTAATGTCTCTCGCCAGGTGCAGTATTTTCTTCTTCATCTGAAAATAATGCACCCGCAAAATTAGGGGACGGCACCTATCCCCATCCTTGGGCTGATGTACAAGCGAGTGGTGAGCTCGTTCTATTACAGGAGGGGGGTTCATCTCATCCTTGTCTAAAAGATCAACCAGGAGTTGAGAAACAAATGCAATTGGGTCATGGCCCTCCGATCTGAAGGTCTGTCAGATTTGATGGACTCAATAGAAATTTGTATCTTGCTCACTGCCAACATCAGCCCTGTGAGTTCGCCATTACTCCCCTGTAAAGCAACATTACTATCGGCCTGGCATTATTCCAAATCCAAATGAGTGGATTTTGTTGATTGTCCCTTCTTTCTTTTTATCTTTGACATTGTAAATATAACTAGAATGATTATATATCAGTATAATCAAGATAGAACATAATATCCTGTTTGTGAAAAAAGAAGTAGCACCTAACACGCGTCCACATCTGAGCCATGCTCAACAGCGCCCCCGTAAACAAGTATTTTTTATGATACTTTCGTCACAAATAACAAAGTCTTCAATTTAATTGAGAAAATAATTCAAAACTGAATTCCATTGATGATGAATATGAATCAAAAGATAGTGGCCTGCCCACTTGGACCATTAGTATCGTTATTAATTGAATGCAGATGCCAGGGTAACACCTGTCTTGTGTCTACATTTCTATTTTCAAAGCAAAATAATGTTTGCTGAGATATAGTGTGCTCAGAGTCAGTGATCAAAGCAATTGTAAAGTTTATCTTACCTTAGTTAATTAAGTTCTGAATAAATGATTAAGTGTCAATTCACAGTCCAGGAACAGAGCCGAAAATGGGGAGAAAGCTAGAGGGGGCAAGTGGAAATACGAAGACGCGAGGAAGGAAAGTGAGAAAGATACCAATGACGAGAGCTCATTGTTCCAGATTGGAGCTAAGTATTTGAATCTTTTTAAGAGAGTTTGCTATTCTGTGGTTTTAGTTAACTCTGACCTCCTGTGTAAAGAAATCCCTTGGTTAATAAACCAGCCTCTCCTGGTTAGTTGGTGCATTTTTTAAAGTAGGGAGATTATGCAATCCCATTCATCAGGTAACAGGTGTGTTCATAGAGATGGGAGATTTTTGTATTCTATTTACTGTAGGTTGGAGGGAAGCTTATCTGTTCTTTAGGCCTTTATAGGCATTATATAAAAGCTGAATACTTGGTAGGAGTCTGGGATTTTTCTGGGTAGTTAAGATGTTAGGCCTCTTGGATGCCTTACTAGAATGTTTGGAAATAGCATGACTTGTGTGTTGTATATGTTGCATGTATTTTATTGTGCATGTTTTTTCAATATTATAATTGTTTTAGCCAAGTGTGCCTGAATTATTACTAATTTCACCCAAAGCTGTTCAGAGAACAAAAAATGAATGTGCCTCTAACTATACCAACCATGTCTTTGCAAAATCATTTACAAGTTGGGGGTTATGTTAATTTATATTTAATGTATTGATTTATCCACCTGGCTTATTTCTGATTTTCTTAACACCCCCCATTTGAAACAATATAAATAGTACATGGCAGAAAATCTACTTATTTTATGAGCTCTATGTATATTTCACGTTGAATTTTTACAACCATTATACTCCAAGGTATCGAAAATACGGAAGTTTGATACAGCACAAATATATTTTGGCTTCAAATTTAATACAGAATATTATGGCACAATTTTACAATGTTTCTTATGTGGGATTTTTTTAATTTGTTCAAGAAATGAAAGTTGAAAGAGCAAATTTCTTCTGTTCATCATGTGAATGTGTCAGACAGTCTTAAGGCATTAAAACTGCAAAAGGTTTGCTTTAAGGCAAAAGGAACTTTTCCAAAACTCCAATTTGTTTCAATACAAAAAAAAATGTTCTTTATTACGTAGAAGTGTGCTGGCTTTCCGGAGGACAAGTTTTGAAATATTTCATGTAACTTTGAGTTTAAATTTCACAAATACATCTGCTTCCATTTAGAAACTCTTCAAACATCTTTGAATGGATATTTCAGCTTGGAAGTTATACAAATTAACATTCAGATTCACAGTACTTTTCTTGCTAACCTTCACTATATTGAAGATAATGACTTAACAAAATATGACTTGATCGTGCAAAGAAATTATTGAATTTGTTGAAATTATTTTGTTTTATGCTTTTCCACAGCTTCGAACAGAGCTCTATCAGCCACATGCTAAAACTTACCTCTGTGAATCAGGCATTTAGACACTGATTATTAATTTGACAAAGAAATAAAACAGACTGGATAGTGCAGATGACATGCAAATTGTCCGGTCAAATTTTTTTCCTGTATTTTGAGCACTAGTTTCTGCAAAACCATCCTATTGATGGTGATGAAAAATACTTAATTCTTAAAGATAATATTTATTTTTTAGAAATAAATCACATTAAATCTCCTCAAAACTTTGTTTGCCATAATTAATTTTTTGTTTAAAATAAATATGATTACAATATTAAAAGATGGCACTGTAGCGCAGTGGTAAGCATTACTGCCTTGCAGCCTTTGGGTCCTTGGTTTAATTATGGTACCAGAGAAAACTCAAAGAGAGAATGGGGAAGGTGAAATCCAAATTAAAGGAAATTTTGGCTTTGGTGTTTTTTTCTGGAGTAGGAGTCCTGAAATCCCTGCAAAAGGACACAAAGAGAAAGGTTAGAGAAATCATGGCTGGGAGAAGTGAAGGGGTAAGAGCTTTGATCTAACATATTCCCTGTCTCACTGATGTGAGAATTGACAGAGAATTGTCTGCAAGAGATATTTTAAGCAAGATTAATGTTTACCCATGATGTTCTTTGGATTTTAAAATGACCAAAGTGGTCATGTTTGTATTGTACTGGATATATATTTGTTTGCACATGATGTAATACAATACATCAGGACAGTACAAAAAGGAAATATTATTTTTAAAGAAAGCATAATCAATAGCAAACCAAGTTCTATGTACTTGTTTCAGTAAATGCAGGATTAAAGGTGTTGAGTTACACATGTAAAAAATCCATTAGTTATTTTGTACAGATTCAGTTATATTCTTTAAAAGGCTTTTTATGGAATCCAGGTAAATTTTACATTATATCAATACATTATTTGAGGAAAATAACATTCCTTGGTGCTTACAATTCCATCTACATGCACTGGTTAAAATATTAGGATCCCCCAGTGTATAACAAGATAAGGATTTCTGAGTAGCACAAATAGCCTGGATGAGCTGTGACATGTGTTCCACAATGTTTCAACACATTTGCAACCTCATCACAACCATTCCTCAAATAAATAAATAGTTTTACCTGACGTTAAACTGAAAGTACCGGTGTGTGAGATAATAAGAACAGAAGTCTGTAAATGAGAGATGGTCATTTGGTCCATTTAGCTTGTTTTAGTTTAAGTAGTGAACTGATCCAAACATTTCATTCAGCTTTATCTTGAAAGTAGAGACTGTAACACCTTTAACAACATGATCTGGTAGTTTGTTACTTATTCCAACAACTCTTTGCATAAATATTTGCCTACTGTTGTCAGTTTTAAAAGCACTTTCTTGTATTTTCCCTTTTGTCCTTTTGCTTACATTTTACAATTTGATTATATTTCACTGTTAATTCTGAAAACGTCTAGATGGTTAAGTTTGTCAATGACTGACAATTGCTTTTCTTTGGAGAGATTATTGACCAATAATTAATTGTTGATTGACACTTTTATCTAAAGTAACTTTCGTATGATTCCTTTGTGACTTGCTCAATGATATAACCACAGCATTTGTTGAATCCATTACTCTAACAACTCTGCCATATTTCTTTCTCAATATATAAAATATATGTCAACACATTCTGCTTGTCATTTTATTGCTCCTCTACACTCAACTGTTACACTAGTTCTCAGCATAATTGAGATCAATAATTGTTTTTCATCTGCATTGTTTTGGGTGGGGAAGGTTCCACCACATATTCCCTGCTTATTCAAATAAGTGGGATGATTAATATTTTGGCCAGTGAGTGCATGTACTGCAACAATGTTTCTCAAGCCTGTCCTGTGTAGGCTCAGTGTTGTTACCCTATTACCACATGATAATTTAAAAATAAAATGTACAAATGTTGTACATATTCCATTTTCACAAATGAAAACTAATTAGCATGTTTATTTTTCTCTGAGGCTTACTTGGAGGGTGCAAAATTAGGAAACTGCTGTTTGACAGATTCTTAATTTCGCAAATTGCATGCTTGCTTACACCTTTTGGTGAGATCTACCCTTATCACCTGATGTATTCTGTCAGGCAAATATATTTCCATAGCAACCTGGTAATAACAGCAAAATTGTCTCCCTTTCTGGAACTAAATAAAATACTGCAGTACATTATCAGTATAAAGCCAATTTTCTTAAAAAATAAAAAAATATATGCTCTTTACTAGCTGAAAGTAAGTAAATCTACTTCTAATATAAAACTTATTCACCAAATCTGAAATTTAGTACAATATTATTGGTGATATATTGGTGGCCTAGAATTTCATATTACTAATAATGGTAAAACAAAGTGATTTTATTTTTTGGTTTCAAAATCCATGCTACTGAAATTCCAACTAAAATGTTTACAATTCCTAAAATTACTGGAAATATTTATATATACTATGTATATGCAAAAGTAGCCAATAGTAAGATTGCACTAACATGCTGTTTTGAATGCACATATACAAAGACAAAAACATTAGCTCTCTCACATTAATTAAGCAATCAATCAGACAGCTGCAGGAATGTAACACTTAACTGCACTGTGCATAACATAAAAAGTCCTTTTCAAAGGATGTATCAAATGTACTCTAATGGAGACAGAGTTACTGTGTGTATCACAGAGAAAAAGAAAAGAACCTAGTCCAAAAAAGCAAAACAAATGTTTACACTGCTGTACATGGAAGTGTGTAATGAACAAATTTACATCAAGGTGTGGGATATACCCTAGGCTAAAACCTAAAAATCTGAGTATCTTATCCAGCCATTTCTTCAAATTAATTGTTATATTAGCTTCCACAGCATGGTTGGGTAGGTATTTTCAGGTCAATTTCACTTATTTCTTCTGGTTTGTGTTTCACACTGAGTTAATTTTGTTAATGTCTTGATGATGATGTTGAATGCTAGAAACAGGTTCCCATGTGGTCTTCTCTGTTTAAAACTAAAATGGCTTTTATACTGCATGTGATAGACAATCCCAGGAACACACTCTGCATATATGCTCTTCCTGGGAGAAATTCCTAAGCAGCTATATCATTTTTGAAATGTGGTATCAGAAATAGTGCACTGTATTCAAAATGAAGTCTAACTATTGCATTGTATGCTTTTAACATAAAATCTCTTCAATTCCTTATTTTTTATTTAATATCCTATCATTTTCTTTGCTACTTTAATTACTTGGTCAACTTGTAAATTATGTACCATAATAAACAGATTTCATCAGACGCCTCTTCAAGGTTAGTGTTATCCATTTTGTACCTGTGATTAATAATGGTTTTGATACCTTTTTCCATTTTGCTATTAACATTAAAATGATTTTCATAGTTGCTTTCAAATATCATATGCATGGAGGTTACACAAAATTTGTTCACTTTCAGTAAAGAAGCATGAAATTACCAAGAAAAGTATCTGTGAATGCTTTTTCCGCACATTTTCCTAGGAAATAGCATGCCATTAATAGTATTTGCAACTGAAACCATGGGACTGGTCTTACAAATACTGGATAAGATCAGATGTTTTGAAAGCCCAATTCCCAAGCAGAAGAGAAATTTTCAATCAAAGCATGTGTGAAAGTGTGTATAAGACCTGGGCAGTGTCAAAAAACAAACCAGACACCAACATCAGGGAAAAAGTAGTAGCTGTATATATAGTAACGGTATACAAAGGGTAAGTGAGTGTGCAGTCATGCAATGCTTGAGACCTGAGATTTGTAATTTGCAGTTCTTAATGTTAGAGGATGTGAATATCATCACCTTGATTTGGGCAATGTTGAGATTGTGTATCTGAAATAGATTGTTAGTTTGTTAAATGGGCTGGATTGCACTGGAGTTTAGGATCTGTTATGGAATGAAAAAGAAGTGGAAAATATTTCAAAAGAAGGAAATTATACTGAATGTAAAGCAACAAATTTTTGTCTGCGCCTACCATGGTACTCCTGGATTATCTGTAACTGCACAAAAACCTGATGGGGAGTAACATAACCCCCAGACAAAAGTTCTGTAGATCCTAGTGAAAACAGCACATTCATAGCTTCCTATGCCTCCAGCCTAGATAACAAAAGATCTCAAAAACTGAAAAGAAACAAGAAACTGTTGAAAATTATGTTTAGCTCAACTTACTATATATTTAATTTTTAATGATTAGATTGTCTTTATTGGGGATGAAATAGACAACTGATATTAGCACACAGGCATAAATGCATTTTAGATTTAATGAAAATACACAAAAAGAAAGAAAAATCATGATCATGATTAACTAAAAAACAATTATTTTTAAGTCCAGGTCACAGTTTTGGACACAGATAATTATCACAGACAAAAAATGGAACTGTGATTTCAATTCAAAATTACATTTTCTGACATAAACTAGACTAGTTGAATAACAAATGATTTCAAGATTGATGTACTACAGAAGTTGGAAAGTTAAAAGTTACACAATTTGTTAACATCAGGTTTGGGATAAATGGCACAATCCCATCTGCAAAAAAGTTCTGTCTGGTTTTCCCAGATGTCTCTGGCAGGTTCCAGTTGTTGGTATTCAACAAAACAGCAAAGACAATTATTTTTTCTCCTCTCATGGCTTTCTGCAAACACCAGGGAGAAAGCTGAAAATCCATTAAATTATGATAGTTTTGACCATAGCAACACTTAAATATTTTTTTTGCGTATTTTGTATTAACATAAAAAATAACGTTCATGGTGGTTTTCAAATATCATATGCCATATTGGCGTGAGTGTGGGCATGTCTGTGTTTGTATCTGTGTGTTTGCCTTGCGATGGATTGGCATCATGTTCTGGGTTTACTTTGCCTTGTGCCTGTTGATTGCTGGTATAGACTCTGGCGACCCTGCGACAATAAATTGGAAAAAGCAGTTAGAAAATGGATGGATGGAAGTGCAGGAGTCCCTGTATATCCATGGCAACTTTGTTCAATTTCTATAAATATTAAGTACATTGCTGCACAATACATTTTTTCATGATGCAGTTGTTCAAATAAACTCTCTATATAATTAGACAATGCATAAAATATATATTTTTTTCTGTTGAAGCTGCAGTATTTTGAAAGATGGAGATACAGAACTGGTTTGAACTGGAATAGACAAAGGCTTCTATGTGATTCTTTACTGTTTTAAATGGGACCATGTGCTACAAAACCATTAATTATATTAACAGAAGTTAACATTGTCAAACAGGAAAGATGAAGATGTGTGTGATCTTAGAATGGAAAGGGAAGCGTGATAGATAGTAGAAAAAAAATATTAAAGAACTAAAGGACTAAATTTGTGTTTCACTCCCATGTGCGTGAAATAAACACTTGGACTCTTGAAGTGTGTAATGCCTGACAGTGCAAACATTTCCAGCTTAAAAAAGGGGATGTTTGCTGAGATGTAGGGGGTTCAGATCCTGTGATCAAGGAAATTGCAAAGTTTACCTTGGTTTACCTTAGTTAATTAAGTTCTGGATAAATGGGTAAGTGTCAATCAACAGTCTAGAAATATATTTTATGCTGCGCAAATGTTCAAGGTGAAAGTTCTTCCACAAGAAGGCTACCAAACATTTTTGGTGCTCCCTCTCCTAAAGCCCTGCCAAATACAAAAACTATAATAATTATAACCTTTATTTTCTATAGCACCTTTAAAGGTGGCTTCCCAAAGCGCTTTACAGGATGACAATAACAATAAATAAGAAGAATACACAAGATAAAACACAATTACAATATATAGAGGAGAAACCAGTGTTGTCGAGAAAAAAGGAAAAGAAAACATAAATAAGAAGATAAAAAATGAAAAACCGTTGAGAGGAGTGACAGTCAAATGTGCCAGCGTTCCCTCTCGACCGGAACCGGAATGTACATACAGTTACAATTGAAACTGAATTAAAAACTACACATCCCAGTTAAAATGTCAGTGCTTATGATTGTGGAGTTTAACCAATGAAACAGGGTGAAAAATCAGTCACATGATTTTGGGGGTGAGTTTCGCAAGCTTAACCTATCAGCAACAAATCAAAATGTACACAAAAGGCTACCTCAAATTATCAGTTACACGACTCTGTATGTCGCTTAAGCCACTTCTATTTGTCTTTTTAGTTAAGGAGGCAGGAAGATGCCCACTGCCCCCCCTTCCCTCTGGGCGCCTTACTTGTTGCCATCTTTAACCATTTTGTGTTAAGTAAATTAATGCTAGTAATAAGTGTAAAATGTATAGTTGTAATCTGAGTCTTAATATAAAGTTATAATCTTGACAAACAAAGCAATGTAGGAAATGCGCAATTTGTCTGGAGCAGAAATACAAATAGAAAATAAATGCATCTCAAATCAGTTTTGATCAAGATCTCCAAACTAACAAAAAAAAATTATATTTTCAGAGAGCAATTACTTTGTGTTCACAAAGAATAAGTGATTACATTTATGAGCAATCTAATTTCTTATTCATTCAAACAGTGAAATTTCAGCTGCGGAAGATCGCAACAGAGACAGCTCTAGCTCTTCTCGTCATAAGCATTTAGGAAAGGGTGAATTAAGCCATGTCAAGTGCATAAAATGTGCATAGAGTAATGTAAAAATGCTGGAAACTTCACAAAGAGTCTTGTAGGACAAGAAACAAAAGATAGAGAAAACAACCTTTTTAAGGCTGAAATTAAAATTCAGTCTAAAAAATTAAGACAAATTAATATATAGGACATTAAAGTGTTAGAGATGTAAACAAATGTAAAAATACAAAAATACACATGAACACAAATTTTTAGAAATTGAGCAGGTGTTACTTTGAAATAAGCAAACAGAAAAAAAACTTGACTAGATATAGTGCAGAAGAGGGATGCAGGAACACTTGCAAAAGTTTAGATATACTACAAAACATCACAGAAAGGTGTGTGTGACAAAAGATTTGGCAGAGTGAGGGGCATGAATTGCATTACTGCATTACTGGCAGAGAGAATATGAAGGTTTGATGGGATAGAGAGTCAAAAATCAACACTCATGAAAAACAAAGCAATTCTATCAGAGAGCCTTATATGAATTAGTAGCAAACATGATTTCATGGAAGGCTTCTAGTATAGTTGGGCATTCAGGTAGATGGCCAGGGGAAAGGATATATAAACATATTTTGTTAAAGCAAGTCAGCTTTTTTTGCAACACATAAAATACATTTTGCCAAGTAATTTAGCCTTTGTCCCTAATGGAAACACTAAATAAAGACATAAATATATAAATCTAAAGTTTTTTTATTCAATGTTAGTATGATGAACTTAGGACTCAGTGTATATTTCGTTGCTGAGTTAGTGGAAGATGTTAACAGTGAAACAGGTATTTAGAAATGACTCATTTCAAGAAGGAGGTTTTCAGAATAATTACAAATCTAGCAGGTGTAAAAGCAATGCTTATTAATAAGAGAATTTAGTATTGTTGTGCTTTCCTAAATGAGGCCCCATCTCTCTATCTCATATCTGTGGTAGCCACAGAGAAGCTCTTTATGCAGTTTCTGATTTAAAGTGTTTTCTCCACAATAAGGAGCAGCTCCCAAATGGGGGAGCCATGCCTGGCTATGGTCATTCTTGGGGCCTATCTGTCCATGAGATTCTTGGGAACATCTGGATTGCAGTCCTAGGTGTCAGTGGCCATTTTTACTCATCGCTCACTTTGACCAACCAATCAGGAACCTGCAGGGCGTGGTAACACCACGTGGGTCTCAAATGCCTGATAAATGTTCAACCAATCATCACTTGTGTTAATTCTGGTTTAAAAGACACTGCACAGCTCAGAACTTTGCTTCTCTGGCTATTTTCACACGTGACAATCACGTGACAGTCAGTATTGTCTGTATAGGGACTGGAACCTTGTTTCTTCAAAGTGTCAACCCGGGGAATGCCCGTACGTATGAATTTAAATTGCTAGCCACCAATGTGGACATTTCACTTGATCACCGAAGTATACGTTTGGACTCTCGTCGACAATCTGAAAAAAGTTTATTTAGCAGTAGCACTACACAGGAAACAAACCAAGTTTCTTCGCCCTAAAGAGTGACTTTCTCAGACCCATGGTCACCCTCTGTGCATAGACTTTCTACTAGTCAGCCGGACTACTAGTAGGTCTCTGAATGAGAGACTGTCAGGCATATCGCCACAGCAGAAATCTCTCCCCCTTTTCCTTCGTCTGACTCTACATTGTGCCAAGATCCAGGCAGTCTGTTACATGTTTTGTATGAACAATTTATGTATTAATAAATGTATCTTGTGTATTGAATCCATGTGTATGCATTGCTGATTGATTTTCTAATAGCCGTGTAACAATCACCTGGTAGTTTACTGCTACAATTAATAAACTGTCCCAGTAAATTCACAAAACTCCTACACAAGATATGGAAAATAGGTACAGTTATATTGATCAGATTAGTGTTTCAAAGCTATTGTCATGAACAGTTCTTTCCGGGCCCTATGCAGATGACACAATCTAGAATTGTAAGGACACTGGAGAAAAAGTCATGCAGGAGAGGGTATGGAGACAGGGGGCGTGTCCAAGGTGTGCAGGTGCCCAGGGGTAGTGAATCCGGGGTGAACAATCCATGAAGAATTCCAAACGGGTAATCCAAGACAGAAAAGTAAGTCCAATGCCAGAAGATCCATCCGAGGGAATTAAAACCATGAACCGGGTCGGGACCGGCGGCAGGGAGGGGGATCAGGAACAGGAGGTTAAAACCATGACGGAGTCAGACGCAGCAGGACCCGGGCTCTCACGAAATGGGATTCAATGAGGAGCCCCGAGTGACGTCTGTGTATTGCTTTTAAGGAGGAACGAGATAGGGAACAGGTGTGGGTAATGGGAGAGAATGAGGAAGGGCTAGAGCACCCTTAAGAGGAGGAGTAGCGATCGTGATAGCTATTTAGCAAAGAGGGTGTAAGAAGGGTAACAAACTAATAAACTTTAGATCTTTTTTTCTGAACCAGGGACAATCTGATCATGTTTCTCTATAACAAAAATAAAAACTTTATTTTAAATAGCAACTTAAAAGTAGCATCTCAAAGCAATACAGTAGGTGTAAAAACAGTTATAAGGACCACAAAGTACAAAGTAAATACTGTATAAGAAAGACCAGCACTTAGAAATGCTACCAAAATTACAAAATGAAGCAGATACAGACACTAAATAACAACCTTCTGAAAAGAAAGGTTTTGTATTTAGATTTAAATGCACTCAGGGTAGGTGACTCTGATATCACTGGGGATACAAATCCATAGAACTGGGGTGCAGCTAGAGAAGAACCTGTCACCCATAGAATGCAAATGATCTTGAGGACAGCTAGAAGACGAGTGTCAGACGGACAAAGGTTGCAAGGTGGGGAGTAGACAGATAATAAGCCAGATAGGTACTGAATGAAGATGAGGATTTTGAAGTTGACTCGAAACCTGATAGGAAGCCAGTGCAAGGACTTGAAGACTGGCGTAATGTGATTGCTTGCTTGTGTCCCGGTCAGGATTCTGACTGCCAAATTGAACATATTGGAGATTGCTCGGTGTGGATTTAATTACCCCAGTCAACAGTTATTAATTCTAGAAAAAAAAACTTTCTGGTTTCCCTAATTCCTTTTAAAAGAAACTAAATCAATGTGATGCTATTTGGACAGTATTTACATATGATATTTGTGATATAAACAAATTAATACAAGCAGTTTTTCAGGATTTAAGTGTAGGCTGAGTTATTGCAGGACACAAAACATTAGGAGTTCTTTGCAGGCTAGAAACAGTGTGTCTTAAGAGCTCTTGCAAAAAAAAAACATATGCAAAATAACAGCATTTAGGTACAGTGCTGTGAAAAAGTAAATCCACTCCATGAAAAGGTGTTTTTTTCCCCCAACATATTTGCACATACGGATATTTCATCAATATTAATAGATAAAGGTGATCTAATTTAACAAGTAACAATGTTACTTTTTAAAACCCGAAGATGATGTCTGGCTTTGTGGCCAAACAGCTGTACCTTTGTCTCATTCGTCAAGAGCACATTGCTCCAATAGTCCTGATCTTCACTTAGGTGTTGTCTGGCAAACTTCAGTTGTGCATCTATATATATTTTTTTTGATAGCAAAGGCTTCTTTCTTCCTGATCTCACATGTAAGGCAAAGTTGTGCAGTCTCTTTCGGATGGTTGACTCATGCACTTTGACATTGACTGAGGCAAGACTTGCCTGTAAATCCCTTAATGTTATCCTGGGGTTCTTGGTGACTTCCTGCAGCATCTTTTGGTTAGCTTTTGGGCTGAATTTGGTGGGACACGATTGTCACGCTCTCACTTAATCAGTCACATAATTCTGATAAATGCCGGCACATTCCCGTGACCTTAGTTAATTAGACACCAGCCCGATCCTTTTCCCGAAAACGACAACACACAATCTAATAATTCTATCACGTCTCTTGCTTCTCACAGTACCTTCTATTTAAACCTCCTCAAAACTCACTTATCCGCTTGGTAATAAACAGTCAACTGTCTTGTTGAGCTCCTCACCCTTCAAAATCCTTTTGTGAATCCTTTCTTCAAGCCTCCTGGATAATGATACCTGCCTGCCTTCATGACTCCGACTTCGTCTTGCCCTTTTGGATTTGTTAGCACTCTCTTCAAGCCTCCTGGATAATGACACTGCCTGCCATTCGTGACAATGACCAGGCCTGGATAGACTGCCAGTGATTTGAAATGTTCTCCATTTGTAGATGATCTTTTGGACAGTGGAGTGATTGACTAAAAATTGTTTGGAAACTGTTTTAAAATCCTTCCCAGACTCATAGGCATCAACAATCTTTCTTTTGAGGGCCTCAGAGAGCTCTTTTGATCTTTGCATGATGTAGCCACACACCAAACCACAGCTTTCTGATGTTTATATAAGGGAGTGCCCTCCAAGTTACTCGCCAGTGATGTTCTAATCATTTGCACCTGTTTTGGTGCACCTGATTCTAATTTTAGGCATTTGATGCAATGATAAAGGTAGGGGTGTACTAACTTTTTCCACACAAGGAAATTGTATTTCTGTTGATTTAAATAGTACAAATTAGTGCAAAATGTGATTTTTCAAGGTTATGTTTTATCTATCAGTACTGTTGAAATGATTATAAATATCCAGTTGTCCAAAAATGTAAAAAAAGGCAACTTTTTCATGGGGTCTACTTTCTTTTTCACACCACTGTTTATTAAAAAAAATGCAAGGTATAGTAATATCCAAGATA
Source organism: Lepisosteus oculatus (assembly GCF_040954835.1). Lineage (NCBI taxonomy): Eukaryota > Metazoa > Chordata > Actinopteri > Semionotiformes > Lepisosteidae > Lepisosteus > Lepisosteus oculatus. The sequence continues at coordinate 35,549,729 of NC_090708.1, forward strand.
TGGTTAGAATGCTAGGTTGGTAGATGACAGGATGCAGACACTGAAAGAGAAGGCTAGAAAGGTTGAAAAAGCAAGTGAGGATGTATGGACAAAAGATCTACTAGCAGTAGAGTTAAGAAAGTAAGAGAAACATTGAACCATGAGAAAAAATAAATGAACAGTTGAGAAGCTGGAATGTGGACCTGAAAAATCCTGAAGTAACTGTATAGGTGAAATAAAGAATTAAGAGGAGTTGGGATAGGAATGAAAATTACAATAGGGTTTTCATTTTCTCAAAGTAGGGGAAAAGGTTTAATCTAGAATAACTGAGTGACTTAAAATGAGTGACTTGTATTTTAAATTTTGTGTAATTGCTAGCGATTAATTATATATTGGTTGCACATAAATTGAAGGAATGGGCAAACATAGCTGATGCTGATCCACGAAGCCAGCATCTTAAGATGTTTATATTTAGAGGCAATGTGTTGAAATACAGACTAATTATGGATACTAATGGTGGATAGAGGTGGAAAGCCTCTTTCCTTAAAAGCCAGCACTATGAAATAATTTATCCTCAGTGAGATGCCGCCAGCTCATAGTAGGTTTTTATCACTGTGTATAATAATAATAATTATAATTAATAATTGCTTACACTTATATAGCGCTTTTCTGGACACTCCACTCAAAGCGTTTTACAGGTAATGGGGACTCCCCTCCATCACCACCAATGTGCAGCATCCACCTAGTTACACAGTGCCTTTAGTTCCATCCATTTCCTAATCTGTTTTTCCAGTACACAGTTGCTGGAGCCTATCCCAGCAAGCAAGGCAGAATACACCCTGGACATAATGCCAGTCCATCACAGGGCAGAAAAACAGACACAAACACACAAACTCACACCACAGCCAGTTTTCCCATAAGACAATTAACCTACCAGTATATTTTGGACTGCAAGAGGAAATCAGATCACCTCGAGAAAACCCACAGAACCCAGAGAGAATTTATAGACTCCATACATACAGTATGGCACAAACTAAACCTAGGGCCTCAGCACTGCAAGATAGCAATGCTAACCACTGAACCATCATTCGAAATGGATGGATAGTTCAAGTTCATTTGTCAGTCCAGCCATGTACAAGTATACAGAGAAGCGAGATATCGTTCTCCAGGTCTACGGTGCGAATACAGACAATGACAAGACAGTGCTATAAACAATGTATACATAGACGTTTCTGACAGTGTACAGGGTACATAGTACATAAAGTGCAATGTGCATAGTGCAATTTACTTTACAGGATTGTGCAAATAATACATCAGACAGTATGCCTGATATTAGGCAAAAAAGAACTAGGTTTGGATTTGAATTTGGAGTAGGTGCGGTAGGTACCAGGGTGTTGAGGAGCCTGATAGCATGTGGAAAAAAGCTGTTATGGAATCTGGTGGAGCTGGCCCAGATACTGTGATACATTTTACCAGATGGTAGGAGGGCAAAGAGGTAGTATAGTTTAAGCTAACACCTTTCTTATTTAGATGTACTTAAAACAATGAAGTAAGTTTGACATAACATTAAGAAAATACAAATCAAGAATAATTTTCTGGTATTTGTATAGATTACAATTCTAAAATTTATAAAAACTTAAAGACTATTTAAATCGTTAAGCTTTCCACATGTAATGCCATTAGCAAGTACAATAAGCTCCTGCTTTAACAATGGCATAAAAATAAATCTAAATGGTGAAAAAGCTGTCCTTAATAATAATTATAGGAAGTCAAAGAAAATGATTTATGTTGCTTAATTTTGAAAGCAAAGTAATTACAAATGCAGATGCAATAGGTGCAATTCCATCTATAGCAAAGATAGCAAAACACTCATTCTGTATTGCTGAGCTCCACTCCTCCTCCCTCTCTCGGTGCCGCCTCATTCTCTGATGGAGTGCAGTGGGGGTGCACTATTTTCTCAGCCTCTGATTGGAAAACACAGATCTGCTGATCTGCTTCACACCACAGGAAGAAAAGAGAATGTGATTTGAACTTACCACATACTGTCACAGGGAGGGCAGGAGGGGTGCCCAAGTGAGTTATTTTAAAACAGAACCATGGCTCAGCCACAATAGCACTTAGGTGAAAAAGTGACGATTTATTAGGACAGTGCTCCCCACAAACAATTATACTGTATATAGAGGAAAAATAACAAAATGGAACAAATAAGCACAAAAAAAATCATAAACCCTTCCTCTGAGAAATACAAACCCAGCCCCACCACACTAAGGTCCTATCAGCTCTCCTTTAGCCTGGTGAAGATGCCTCCTTCCTAGGTAGAGTATAGTCCTGCCCCCTCGGACTGTACCACTGCTACATAAAAAATATTGAGCCGCATTTCTCACGATAAACTTATTTCAAGCCATATCGATCCATTAATTCCTTTAAACAATAGAATATACAGAATATACAAAAACAACAACCCTGAACAAAATTTTATACTATTTTTTAGCTCTATTTGTAAAAATGGTACTTCCTATACTGGAAGATGTGTGCATGCACCACTCAGCATTGACACTACAAAGCCTGCAACAACACGGAAAAAAAGACAGACAGAGCGCTCTCTCACACAGCTAAGTGTTCCGCATTCCACTCGCGCCTCTGTTCCTTCTTGCATTCCCACGCGCACATCCTGTAAAACAAGCTCACGCCGCAAGTAAACGACAATCACCTTTCTCTCCCGTCTCTAGTTTAGTTGCCCTTTTTCCTTACTTCCCCGCTCACTATTGCGGATTCTCTTCGAGCTTTCTAGTGCGCGTTTATCTCTTGATTTTCTCCGGTATTTGATCTCCTTGCCGGCTGCTCGTTTTCGATTTCGCCTTGTGTTTTTGGATTGTTGCTTTCTCGTTGACTCTGTGTTCAGACCTACTCACCTGCCTCCTGGTTTTCGTTTTTGCCTAGCGATTCAGCTTAAGTGTCTGTCTCTGAGTCTTGAGTCCTGCATAGGATCCCTATCAGTCCCACTCTTACACTAAGTACAAATAAACAGAAAATATAATGTTAGAGTCTGTGTTTGTGTCTGATTATCTACAGATAACAGGAACTGAGTTCCAAATAAAATGTAGTTATGTTTTGCGTGTATGAAATGGGAAACTGCTAGCCGAGCCCTGAGTGTGCACCCTCATGAGCTAGCTAGCTGACAGGAAAGTGGATGCATGAATGTGTGTAATGTAAGTGGGAAGGGTCTACATATTTGTGGTTATCAGATGAAAGCAGGTATAATGAGTAAATGGGTGGTACAGAGAATAATATCTGTAGGCAAATGCAAGCATATATTAAAGAAAAAAACTCAGCATTTTAAAAGTGATTATTTATTATAGCTCTTCGAAACACTGTCCCTTCTCTGTCCTGTGGCTGTGATCAAATAATGACTGTGTTGAAACAGCCAGAGTGTGCTCATCCCATCCCATGAATGCCTTGGAGATGGAAGAGGTGGCTCATCCCAGTCAATCACAAGGTTGTGTAGGACTGCACATGCCACGATCATGGTGTTGGCTCTTGATGGACTGGTACGCAAACCAAACGACAGACAAGCAAAGCGTTGTTTTAAAATTCCAAAAGCTCATTCAATGTGGCTTCTTGCGTTTTTATGACTCCTGTAATAGCGCAACTCTTGTAATATTGTAGGATTCTGCACAGGTGTCAGAAGATACCGTCGTAAAGGATAACCATGGTCACCCACAAGAACTGCACAATACAACCCTTCCTCAAAATGGTTTTCAGACAACTGCTGTAAAAAAATTGAGCATCATGTGTACTGCCAGCCCATCTTGCTACCACATTGAGAAATCTCAGATTATGGTCACATACCATCTGACAATTAATCGAAGTATACCCACGTCTGTTGATATAAATGGGATCTTTCTTTTACCTGTGAAAGGGAATGGGAATATTTGTACAATAAATAGCACCAACAACTCCTGGGATTCTGGTTTTAGTGTAAAAAGTTGTGCAGATATCCTGTTGCTCGTCTTCTTTTGGCATAGCAATGTAGGTCATGTAGGGACGCAGTGGCTGCAGGGACTTTGTGAACTGTGTGGCAAATGGTGCTCTCGTGTACTTTTATATCGCCACCACAACAGAAAAAAGGTCCAGTGGCAAAAAAATGCAGAGTTAATAAAACTTGGTGTGTGCGGTTCAAGGGATGCCCTCCTCTTCCCTTAGATTGCAGTTGAAGCTTCAGTATCTTAATTAGTCTTCTGACACCGTTCATTGAAAGCCTGTACCACATTTTAAACTCCTATTCGCTAAAAACAATGAATGGATTATACAAATTGGGATATCGTCTGGATATAATTTAGGCAGACTGTACTCTTCGAGTACTACCCTATCGTAGTAGCTCAGCATCTTCTCAGATTTTGAGTGACTCTGTCAATGTGGTGTAATAACTTTATTTAAAAAAAGCAACAATACCTATTGTGGAGGATTGTAATTTGTTTCAACAGCCCACTCATTGCCTTTGGCTGCTGGCTGAGCTGATTGTAGAGAGCAGAAGATCAGGACCGTTACCAAAATCATTGAGTAATGGAGCTAGTTTATTTATTACATCTGTAATTTAGAAGCATTTAAATAATGGTTTTAAAATATTTCATTGATCAGAAAAAAATTCCTGCACAGGCAGCTCGTAAAACTCATTCATGATGACCAATAATTAATTCACACTTCAAATACCTTATAGTGCAAAAGCTTTGCAAACAATATCAATTGTAAGATCAAAGCTGACCATAACATATCATTAGTGTATAGCCTATTAATGCCTCATTTTGCTTAATAAGAAAGAACTGTAACCATAGCTCTTCAAGTCCAGAACTACACTTTGGCTCAAAAGCTTTATTTCATTGAGCTTATCAAGAATGTTGTGGAGACAGTGGAGGATGCAAAAAAGGACTCCACAACAATACTGAGGTGCACCAACACCTGGAGGTCAGTAATTAGCTGCTTTAATGGACAGCCATCCAGCATGACCAACTTAAAAAGCCTCTGGAAGAGGCTGAAAATTGAGGCCCACAATGCTTTAACACAGCAACGTGCCCTTCGGTTGTCAGGCAGGCCAGTAACACCTCTGCCCCAGATGTATGCAGAAATAAGGTCAATAGTACCAAATCTTCTTGCAGAAGGTGCTATTGACAGTGACAGCACTGGAATGAATACACAAGGTAAGACTATGCATTTTTTTAAATACTAGGGTGGCTTTTTTGTGAAGCAATATGTTTTAATTTTAATGTCTTAGTTGCCAAAATTACTTCACCCTGTGTTCAACATGGACGTGGATATTTAGTTTAAACAAGAAACAGACAAAGTAATAATTGTATATTAAAGTGGCCTATGTATTAACCTACTAATCAGATTAATTGAAATGTTCTGATGCACAGTCCCCTGCAGTTCGTACTAATTAGTACAACAACGCCAAGCCCTGGGGACCGGATTAAGGACAAGTTCAACTGTGTTCCGCACATTTTTTCGCTGTAATTGAACTCAGAGCTGGAGATGATCTCCAGAAAGTACCGTACTAAGTTTGTTGCAATTGATACATGGAGATGTGTGTATATTTATACAGGCCTATTTTCTTTGTATTTTACAATTTCACAAAAAAAAAGTATCCAAGTTTCCTGGGAATTATTTGGATGACTATTTGCTTAGCTGACTAGATAACTGAAATAAGAGTACTTTCAGAGAGGCCAGGACACCAGTAGATGCAGCCACTCAGAACGTGTGGCATTTCTTCCTAATGCATTACCTGTAATGCAGAGCATTGTGTTATATCATTCCCTGACCAAAGACAATCAATAAATGGCACTTATGGTGTGTTAGATGTTAGTGAAATTATTTCTTCATTTAATCTGTTTCTCTACTGAGCATGTTTACATTTGCTTAATTTGGAATATTAATATGAAACTTTGGTAGCTGAAGATAACAACAACAGAAGTATAATGTAAAATATACTGTGATAGTGTTGGATGTAATAGGAAGCTGCCTGAGCACCGGCAGAGTGCTTGTTGTTTTCTGTGCGGTGTGCCGGTGTGTTGCCATCTGCAGATGTTTCTGTTCTCTAGTATAGGAGAGAATCCTTTTGTGGATTGGAGTAAATGTTTGTGTTGCTGGTGAGGGGAACACATTCAGTTCTACAATTAATGCCGTCTATGGGTGCGTGGGGATCTTAAAAGCGCAGCCTTGATTAGCCTCTGGTGTGGTAGCTGCACATTCCCACGCGCCACGGAGTGGAGAGTGCAGTGGGAGGTGTGGTCCACTGTCACAATACTTAAGGTATTGTGACAGTGGATTACAGTAGGTGGTAATGGTAGTAATGGTAGCTAAATGGAAAAACAAAAAAACTCTAGACCTTTTGTTAGCTCTCTAGTGCATGAAGTAATGATGCAACAGTACACAGCTGACCAAGAAACAACTGAGCAGCCAATTGTCCAATTACTTTTTGGTCCCCTAAAATGGGAGGAGTATGTATTAAAAGGATTGTGATTCCTATATGGTTCACCCAATATAGACTTAAGTACCCTTGAATTAAAGCTGACATTCTGCACTTTAACCTCATTGTTTAATTTCAAATCCAATGTGCTGGAGTACAGAGCCAAAGCAACAAAAAGTGTGTCACTGTCCAAATACTTACGGACTGCACTACAAGTATACTGTATATACAGCAAATACAGTATGATACAATATGGCTTTAAAACCATTATACATATTCAGTACAGTATGTGTGACATTTTTCATAATAAAAATGTTAATTGTTTCCTCATTACTTGCTGAAATTTGCATTCATACAAAATATATATTAACTCTGGAAATCAATGCAGAAAGAAGCACATCATGTTCACAACAAACTACAATAATAAAATATTTTTTTATGTACAGTGCCTTCAGAAAGTATTCAGACCCCTCCACTTTCTCCAAACTTGGTTGTGTTGTAGACTTATTTCAAAATGGTTTAAATTTATTCCTTTTTGCCATCAATCTACACACAATAGCCCATAATGACAGTTTTTAGGATTTTTTGCAAATGTATTAAAAATCAAAAACTGAAATCTCCCATTTACATCAGAATTCATAACCTTTATTCAATCCTTTGTAGGACCACCTTGTTGGGTATGCTAACAGCTTTTCACACCTGGATTTTGGCAGTTTCTCCCATTCTTCCCTTCAGATCTTCTCATGCTCTGTCAGATTGGATGGGGAGCATCGGTGAACTGCGATCTTCAGGTCTCTGCACAGATTTTTTATGGGGTTCAAGTCCGGGCTTTGGCTGGGCCACTCCAGGACATTCAGAGACTTGTTCTGAATCCACTCCAGTGTTGTTCTGGCAGTTTGCTTTGGATCGTTGTCATGCTGAAAGGTGATTTTTCGCTGTAGTACAAGTGCGCTCTGGAGCAGGTTTTCCTCAAGGACCTCTCTGTATTTGGCTCCGCTCATCTTTCCTTCAATCCTGACAAGTTTCCCAGTTCTTGCCACTGAGAAGCATCTCCACAGCATGATGCTGGCACCACCATGCTTCACTGATAGATACTTTATTGATCCCGTGAGGGAAATTGCAGTGCAACAGCAGCTTAACACACACAACACAGCCACAGTGTAACGAATTATATACTAATAGTACAATACATACAATACAATACAAAAGTTACTCACAGTCCGGACACACAAGAGGAAACTAGAAAGAACAGTACACAGAAAATCGTATCACACGTATGAATATAAATATAGATGTAACCATAGATATAAATATAAATATAAATGTATTGCACAGGTCCCTGGCATATATTGCACAAAAGTGGTTGTAAACGGGAAAAAGAAAAAGAAAAAGAAAGAGAACAGATGTAGCAGTATATGTGTATATGCGTTTAGTCCAGAAACAGGTCACTGTCGCTGTTGCCTCTGCCAAGACGCAAGGTGGATGCGTTGTACAGTCTTATGGCAGACGGCAAGAATGACCTCCTGTAGCGCTCCCTGTCGCACCGTGGATGAATCAGTCTATTGCTGAACGTGCTCTTCATTCCTGCAAGCCTGTCATAGAGGGATGGTATAAGTCAGGAGATGAGCGGTACCTGGTTTTCTCCAGACATGGCGTTCAATTTTTGTCTTATCAGACCAGAGAATCTTTTTTCCCCATGGTCTCAGAGTCCTTTAAGTGCCATTTGGCAAACTCCAGGTGGGCTGTCGTATGCCTTTTAGGAGTGGCTTCTGTCTAGTCACTCTACCATAGAGACCTGATTGATGGAGTGCTGCAGAGTTGGTTGTCCTTCCAGCAGGCTCTCCCATCTTTACACAGCAACTCTGAAGCTCTGTTAGAGTGGCCATTGGGTTCTTGGTCACCTCTATGACCAAGGCTCCTCTTGCCGAATACCCAATTTGGCCAGATGGTCAGTTCCAGGAACAGTCTAGGTGGTTCCAAACTTCTTCCATTTGACAATGATGGAGGCCACTGTGTTCCTGGGAACCTCCAGTGCATTGCCAATTGTTTATACCCTTTTCCAGATCTATGCATTAACAGAATCCTATCTCGGAGGTCTACGGAGAGTTCCTTGGACTTCATGGCTTGGTTTTTACTCTACCATGCATTGTGAACTGTGGGACTTTATACAGACAGGTGTGTGCCTTTCTAAATCATGTCCAATCAAGTGAATTTGCCACAAGTGGACTACAATTAAGCTGTAGAGACATATCAAAGATGATCAAAATAAATACTATACATCTGAACTCAATTTGGAGTGTCATAGTAAAGGGTCTGAATACTTATGTAAATGAGAGATTTCAGTTTTTTTATTTTTAATACATTTGCAAAAATACCTAAAAATGTCTTTTCACCTTGTCATTATGGGGTATTGTTTGTTGATTGATGGCAGAAAAGAATCAATTCAATCAATTTTGAAATACGTCTATAAAACAACAACATGTGGAAAAAGTGGAGGGGTCTGAATACTTTCTTAAAGTACTGCATAGTATAAAATTAATTAAAGCCTTATTTGAAACCAGGTGTTTTCTGGCGATGGCCCAAATATTTCCACACACCACGTTAAGCGTTCACTGTTCCACCTGGAGGTTTTACAAAGTAATGCAGTACCACAACAGATTTTTTTTTAAAATAGGGCAGCATGCTGTGGTGTATTGAGGTGTACACAGCAAAATGTGCTGCATTATCTGGCGTGCATTTAAATGGCTGGATCTGTATATCTCGCTAACAATTTGGTATGACTTTATCTCACAATTTAAATTACTTCTTTAAACTTTATCGTTCTCTGACAAACTGGAGGTTCATGCCATCCTGCTGTTGTATTTCTTATCTCTTCTGTATCTTACGAAATGTTTTGTGTGATATTGTTCTGTATTCTTTACTGTGCTTATTCAGTACAAAACTCCAATCAAATTTAAAATTTGTGCCTGCAATATCTTCATTATGCCACAATATATGTCACAATAACTGGCAACCCACTGAAGCTAAGCAGGTGTGAGCCTGGTCAGTACCTGGCTGGGAGACCTCCTGGGAACAACTAAGGTTGCTGCTGGAAGAGGTGTTAGTGAGGCCAGCAAGGTGCACTCACCCTGTTGCCCATGTGGGTCCTAATGCCCCAGTGTAGTGATGGGGACACTATACTGTAGACAGGCGCCGTCCTTTGGATGAGATGTAAAACCTAGGTCCTGACTCTCTGTGGTCATTAAAAATCCCAGGGCATTTCTCGAAAAGAGTAGGGGTGTAACCCTGGCGTCCTGGCCAAATTTCCCAGTGGCCCTTACCAATCTTGGCCTCCTAAGTGGCCTATCACTTTCTTTTATTTAGCATTCCAAATATGTTTTAGGATGGGGAGCATTCAAAATCTACACAGAAAGTATCCCAGTCGAAAATCAAACACAGGACTCATTAGCTCCCAGGAAGCAGTGTTACCTGCCATGTTACCATGTTTTCCCTAATTGGAAATAACAAAGCATAAATACAAAAAATGTAATATTAAGTATAAATATTCAGCAATAGTAGAACTATTAAAAACTTGAGTTAAATGGAAAGATGCCGTTCTGAACCAACAAGCATCATGAAATGCTATAGGATGTTTGTTGCTGATGAAGAATAAATAAAATTCTAAACACAAAAATGCTGAGATTTAACAAGCTTCTATAAATGCTTTGTAGCACCACCAAAGCATCAATTGTGCTCTCAAATCTGCTGAAGAAAAAATGTCTCTTAAGTGTACAGATTTTATCACCAGGAGGCTGCCTCAGGAATTATTAAACATGAATCATCCTAGGATATCTACTCAAATGTAATTAGTGCAGTGTAATTTACAACTAATTACACTTCATGATAAATGAATATGCTTCAAATAATTTCCATTATCCAAAGACAACAGACAAATGTTCATAGAAATTAATGTGCAAAGCTCATAACAATGTAGGATCCTTTGTCAAAGAGAACATTTCTTGCAGCTTTCAGGGATGCAAAATGCAAAATTTCAATTTATATGTGAACTATGTAGCTGCTAAATTATCATGGGAGAAGCAGTGCAATAATTATTTTCAATTTAAGGTATTATGAATGCAGAATTGTTTAAGCTTCAGTGCAACACAAATGCAAACAGTGAATGTTAGTCAAAGCAGGAGGACACAAACATGTGGGGAGATAAGGTGAAAAAATAAATACCTTGAAAAATGTATTAAAACCTGCCTTTATTTTTGAGTAACAGATAATCAGAAGGAAATAAATTAATGAAACCATTTTAAAATCCAGTCACTTTCAAAATGTTTTACTGCTTTCATTGAGAAATCTTTTACTGAACATAAATACAAATGTTTAAGAATGGAAATCTAGCATTAACAAAATAATATGAAAGTTAAGATTCTTCTGCTTTTAAACAAGAGCAAAATATTGCTCAAACTCTGAAATTCACGTGTATCACTTTATCTAATATTCATATTTAAAAATGCATGGGCCACTATAATAAAAATGGACCAAATGGAAACATCTGTTATATTTTTTGTTTAAACGGAAAAGATTATGATCATTTTGCATTCAAATCTTACAAATGATTACAAATCAAGGAAAAGCTTGCAAATCGAGGAAATGCTTACAAATCAAGGAAACATCACAAAACATAATGGAAAAAAAGTCCTTTTTCACTTAAAGAATTTTGGAATTCTAGTTGGTGTTTGCTTGGAGAAACTGCAAAGCAAGGTAAAATCAGAATTTAAGCAAAAGGCTTTAATATGATCCCCTTTAAATTTTTATATTATGTATTCTGAGACTTAATACATTTCTCTTTAAATGAATTAGTATACTAAAGTCAAAGTGAACAGCTGTTCAAAGCTGTATTGTCCTTATTAGAATTTAAAAGCATTACATAAGTGACTTTGACTAGTGAAATACACATATTACTTTATGCATTACAAAACTCCTATAAGGGCTGTGATGGTTTTGTCATGCTGATGAGCCCCCAAAAGACTGAAACAGCTGTATGTGGCTTTTAGGCAAAAGTTGCCATTTGTTGTAGTGAGACCAGCCACTGGAAGACTTAGGTTCTCTAATTGACTCAAATTGACTGGAGTTCTGTGAAAGTTGGAGTTGAGTTCTTTTCAAGCAGGAGGAAAAGAGTGCCACAGTCATTTGTAAGGTCTTTCACTGGCAAGAGCAAAGACTGAAACACTGCTAAAGGAAATGAAGGCAATTAAGGTAAGAACATCTTATTATACAGATACATCCATTCAAAATGTGCATCAAAACATGTTGTTGTGATCAGCTATGTGAGCTATACCAAGTTGTGATTCAGCATGCAAACTCATATAAGATGCCTAAAGAAGATCGATAGGTGGCACTTGTGGTGTGTTAGATGTTAGTGAACTGGTAGCTTTTTTTAATCTGTTGTACTACTTCTTTAAATCTTCTTAATATAGGATATTAATATGATTATTTTTATTTTCAGCTACCAAAAGTATAATCTGCAAGTTTTCTATGTCATTACTGATATTAAATTATGAACATAAATTGATTTATATACAGATGCAGCCATTCAAAACGGGTGGGGTATTATGCTGTACACCGCGGTGGGAGTGACGCGTCAAAACGCAGTATCACATGGTTTATCGCGTCATTTGACGTCATACCGGAAAGTATCGTGAATCACCTTGTAAAACCGCCAGGAGGAGCCAATAAAGCTTAACCTCTCATGTACAGCATTTGAGCTTTTTAATTTAAACTGTGTATTACAGCATGTTAATCATCAATCATTAAAAAGTTGGTATATTTTATGAAAGCAAGATTGCTCAGTTGGGCAAAAGTACACAACCTGTCATTATCATAAATATTTTAATTATGCAGAAATATTTTATGCATCAAAGCCTTTCCTAAAGATATTACTAATAGTATTAATAATGAATGACCTTGGACAAGCTGTAAACTCAAAGTATTACGCTAGTCCACATTCTTTCTAACCGTCATTTTAAATGAATTTTTCATCGACAAAAAGTAACACCACAGCATTATGTTGATTTAACTAACAAGGATGGGACATTAGCTAGCCAATAGGATAAAGGAATAATTTACTTTTTTTGTTTATTTCTTTAGCACATTTATTTGAACATTTCCATCGATTGTACAAGCACTGAAAAACTGTCCAATCCCTAGTTAGTCGGGCATTTTCTTTTAGTATAACAGACATAAAAAGTCCCTTGCTTTTAACAGAGCATTTCATAATTTCTAACACCAAACGTTTTTTAAACTGCGACACTTTTCATTCAACCAGAGCTCAAAATATCACAAGGATCCTCAGACTGTACAAAGACTGTATTAAAAGATACTTGTATCAGATACATGAGAATCCAAGCTTTTTTATCTATGCTTTCTTATCTACGCTAAGAAGTGGTCTTTAAAATTTACCACACAGTAAAAAGTCAAATTTCTGGGGCATCCATATAGCAGAGATTATGGTACCGCTTCAGAAGGGTGTCAGCCAGTCAGATTCCAGGACTGGAATTATCTGTTTTATAATTAAGAATATGTAAACAAGTGTCTAAATAAATTAATAATGATATTAATTTGAGGATCTAAATATCTAAATCTAGGTATCTATATAGCTGGTAGTATTACTGTATTTCACTTTCTTTGTAAACACGTTTTGTTAACACCCGAATCGCAGGTGGATTCTGTTTTTTGGTCTGTTATAGTCTGTAGCTCAAATCCTGCTTAACTAAAAATTAGACCCGAGAAGAGTATTATTGGACAATGTTGTGAGGGTCTGGTGGAATTTCTCTGTAAACTGAAGAGTTATAGAGGAGACAAGTTGTGTATCGCTTCTTTTGACACTTGTAAAAAAAAACATTCCAATGTTAATGCGACATGGAAGATGCTGTGGTGTATTGGTCGTTAGTGAAAAGATTTAATCATTTAATCTCTTTACTGTGCACATTTTAATCCACTTAGTATTTAATATTTATATGGAATTTTACCACTAAAGGGAAATTTTAGTAGTTAAGCATAAAACGCAGGGGAGCATAACGAAGATCATAAACTATATTAATTTAGGAACATAAACATATTATGTAAACTGTATGTTGCTGTTATTGGTATTGTAAAGAAAAAATACACACCAATACTCAATTTCTCCTACAGTATATTGACATTTTTTATTTCAAAATAACACGTTTGTACTGTATGTACAGTACACAGCGGTACCGCAGGTTGAACTGTAGAGTGCAAATCCACCCGAGCCCAAAATCCCAACATATTAATGTGCATTCGCCTGGCGCTGCGCGGTTTTCATCACTCTCTGCGGGAGTGCTGGCTGTGACGAATTAAATCGGTTTCACAGTTATTTTCAAAGTAGAAGAGGGCAAGTCTTCCAGCGAAAGACACCTCTCCCCCCTCAAAACCCCCTTTTTGCTTACAGTAGTAGTACTTAAGTACAGTACAGTAAGTACTTACGGTAGTACTTCTTGCGTTAAGAAAGCTAGGTGTTAGCGTAAACTATTAGTAATCAATAATATTAAATTTAGCACTGTAATAAATTGTGCTAATAATACGCTGGGCAAACGTTCCTCAAATTCTTCCAGCACGGGGGTACCTTTAAAACGGAGACGACGGCACCGAAATTTTTTGGCGCGCCTTCTCTTTAAAGCCCTGGCCAAATATGAAGACAGTACGTACAGTTATAATTCAAACGGAATTAAAAACTACACATCCCAGTTACCATGGTGGTGCTTGTGATCATTGCGTTTAACCAATGAAACAGGGTGAAAAATCAGTCACATGACTTTGGGGCAGAGTTTCGAAAGCTTAACCTATCAGCAACAAAGCGAAATTTACACGATAGGCTACCTCAAACTGTCAGTTACAGGTAGATTGCCAGGTGAAAGGATTTGTAAACATACTTTGTTAAAGCAAGTCAGTTTTTTCCGCAACAAATAAAATACATTTTTCCAAGAAAGTTTAGCCTTTGTCACTAATGAAACCACTAAATAAAGACATAAATATAGAAATCATAAGATTTTTTTTTATTCAATGTTGGTAGCAGGATGAACTGTCAGGTTGAGCTAAGTGTATATTTTGTTGCAGAGTTGCTGCAAGATGTTAACAGTGAAAAAAGGTATGAGTTATTTCAAGAAGAAAATTTTCAGAATAATTGCAAATCTAGCAGGATAGAGAAAGCACAGAAAACAGGCAGTTAGATTGATCAGATTAGTATGAAAAGTCATTTAGCAAAGGGAATGAGAAGAGTGACAAACTAGTATACTTTAGATATTTTTTTCTGAACCAGGGAAAATCTGTTCATGTTTCTCTATAACAATAATAAAAAACTAGTATATATCACCTTTAAAAGTGGCATCTGAAAGCAATACAGTAGATGTAAAAACAGATAAAAGGACCACAGATTACAAAGTAAATACATATAAGAAAGACAAGCAGTTAGAGGTGCTACCAAAATTAGAAAATGAAGCAGATACAGACACTAAGTCTTCTGAAAAGAAAGGTTCTGAGGTTAGATTTAAATGCACTCAGGGTACGTGACTGATATCACTGGGAATACAAATTGAGAGCTCTGGGGTGCATCTAGAGAAGACCCTGTCACCCACAGAATGTAGATGTTCTTGAGGACAGCTAGAAGACCAGAGTCAGACGGACAAAGGTGTGGAGTCGACAGATAATAAGCCATATACTGTAGGTACTGAATGAGGATAAGGATTTTGAAGTTGACTCGAAATCTGATGGGTAACCAGTGCAAGGACTTGAAAACAGGTGTAATGCATCCTTGATAGGATTCTTGCTGTCATATTCTGAACATATTGAAGATTGCTCAGTGTGGATTTAATTTCCCCAGTGAACATTGTGTATTTATTAATTCTAGAAAAAAAAGCCTTTCTTGATTTCTCTGTAGTTCCCTTTAAAATAAATTATTCCACAATGCAGAGTATTACATGGCCAGTATTTACACATGATATTTGTGATTTAAAGAAATTAACACAAGCAGCTTTTGGAGATTTAAGTGTTGGCTGAGTTATTGCAGGATAAAAGACTAGAGATGTTGGTAAGAAGAAGATAATTTGGGGAAAGCTGAGGAATACACTTATAACAAGAACACTTCCTAATGGGGTTAGGCATACTTTTGATGAAGATGATGAAGTTAACAGACTATATGTTTACATAGATACTGAAATAAGGATTGTATTTTAGATTATGTGTAGTTGCTGGCATTGAACTGTGTGTTGGATGCACATGAATTGAAGGAATGGGCAAACATAGCTGATGCGGATCCACAGAGCCAACATATTAAGATGTTTATAATTAGAGGCAATTTGTTTAAATAACTAGGTATGGATACTGATGTGCAAGAGAGGTGGAAAGGCTGTTACCTTAAGCCAGCACTATAAAATATTTTATTCTCAGTGAGATGCTGCCATTTCATAGTGGGTTTCTAACACTGTGTATAGTTCCATCCACACAGTGCCTTTATTTCCATCCATTTCTTATCTCTTTATCCAGTACAGAGGATTTGGAGCCTATCCCAGTAAGCAATGGACACAAGGCAGAATACACCCTGGACATAGCGCCAGTCCATCACAGGACAGACAGAAACAAACACACACACACCAGGGCCAGTTTTCCCATAAACCAATTAACTTACCAGTATGTTTTGGAGTGCGAGAGGGAGTCATATCACACATATGGAGAAAAACCATATAACCCAGAGAGAACATGTAAACCCCACACACACAGGATGGCAGGAATTGAACCTAGGACCCCAGTGCTGCAAGATAGCAATGCTAACCACTTCGCCACCATTATAAATGGATGGATATCTTAGTTATCTTTCTAGTTCACAGGTTTGCATCCATAATTTAATTTTGAAAGCCACTGAGACATCAGGTACTACTGTTGTATTTATGAAAAAGAAACAAAACAAAAAACATACTAACAACTGTGACATCCTACTCCTTAGTTAATACATTTTATTATTCATAAACAGTTAACATTGTTAGCAAAATATTTTGAATTATATTTAACCCTATTTTTTGCTTTAGTTTTGTATTTAACTTATTATATGATAGTCAGACTTAATGTATATTTGAACAATTAAAATATATTTTTACAAGATGCGGGGGAAAGTGCAACAACTTATTACAGTGCTAAATTTAATATTATTGATTGCTAATAGTTTATGCTAACACCTAACTTTCTTAATTAGATGTATTTAAAACAGTGAACTAAGTGTAACATACTATTCAGAAATACAATCGAAAATAGTTTTGTGGTGTTTGTATGGATGAAACGTTTCTAAAATGTATAACGTAACAAAATTAAAGACGATTAAAATCTGTAATCTTTCCAATTGTAATGTCATTAGACAAAACAACACGTTTCTGGTTTGACTAAGGATGGTATCAAAAAGTAGTCTAAGTGGTGAGAAAGCTGTGCTTAATGATAATTAAGTAACTTAAAAGTAAAAAGGGATGCTTCATATTGCTTGATTAATTTTAAATACTAAGTTATAAATGCAGACGCCATCGCTGCCATAAGCGCTCCAGGCAGCAGAACGTTCTGCTGAGCTCCGCGCCTCCTCCCTCTCTCGGTGCCGCGCCCCTCTCTGACGGAGCGCAGTGGGCGGTACGCTATTTTCAGAGCCTAAGATTGGGGGAAAAAAAGACCTGCTGATCAGTTTCACACAACAGGAAGAGAAAAGAATGGGATTTTTTCTCTTCAAAACGTGTGCTGTCTTTATGAAATTCGTGTATTTTAAACGTTTAATTAAGAAGTAAAAACCTTACAGCGTACACAAAGATTCTGAGCTGATCACAAGGAAGAAAAATCACCCATTTTTCGCGTATAAAAAGTGGTTTTTAACTCTCGAAACATGTTTTTATATGTTTAAAAGTCGTGCAATGTTAAGCAAGTTAAGCAGGAACACATCATTATATCTCATTTTTTATTTATTTTTAAAAAATTTAAAAAATGGTTTGCCCAGCCTACTAATAATAAATTATATTCTACTCTGAGAATGTAGGGGGAGGAAGAATGCCTATGGTCTTTTCACTGATAAACTTGTGTCAAGCTGTCAACAAAAACCAGCTGTCAAATAAAAGTTTTTTTTTTAAGTCAGTTGTGTGTCCATAATATTGCGATTTTGATATTGTTAATTGCTATTGCTACTGAGCCTCTGTGTCTACAGTACATTGTTTGTGTACCAACCGGTTTCACAGGTATTTTCAACCCCAAGCCACTATTGTTTCATTGGTTGTTATCCTGTAAAGCGCTTTGAGGAGCCACCTTTAAAGGCGCTATATAAAATAAAGTTTATTATTATAATTAATATCGATCATATTTTTCCTCCCAGAACTTGTAAATTGTTGTTGTTATTGTTGTTGTTATCCTGTAAAGCGCTTTGAGAAGCATACTGTCCAGCTTGTCAGATGCATTCTCTTGTAAAATAATAAGTAGAGCTTTGGGCTTATTAGTGCTCCACTTACAGCAACCCAATGTAAATACATTTTGTCTCCAAATCCACCACCACTTGTATGAATCATAGCCCTGCAAAACAATGCAAATTCCGCTGCAATGGTTGTGTGCAGGAATTATTCAGTATGGCATCTCCATGTTCAAGTAAACACTGCTCTGTGTGCAAATGCAAATGCATTTAAAAAAAGTTTTTTTTTAAAAAAAGCCACCTTTAAAGGCACTATATAAAATAAAGTTTATTATTATTATTAATATTGATGATATTCTTCCTCCCAGGACTTGTAAAATTGTTGTTATCCCGTAAAGCACTTAGAGAAGCAAACTGTCCAGCATATTGTATTTCATTGCACTTTGACAGATCGTCTTATAATCACTGATTGTAAAAATATCCCCCAAGAGGATATCCCCCAAGGGGTATCCAGGTAACAGTGAAACGGGTGTACAGTCTGGGGAGATCGCCATTTTCCATGTAAATAGTTCCCTGGTTCCGCACCTCTTGGTGTCTCTCTCTCGTCTGGGTGCGGGAGTGCTGCTGGCGGGTGGTGATGGAGAAGAAATAAAGCGCAGTTTTTAACTCCACAAGTCTGAGTCTCTGTGTTCGTCCTCATCGAGCCCAAATTCATTACATTGGTGTAAGAAGCGGGAGGATGGACAGTGAACGGCCGATGATGTCGGACTCAGTTCCCCCAGCACCGGGGACTCCGAAGGCTGTCGGGAAACGGGAACGGGGCAGCCTAAAGGGGGGAAGGCCGCCCTTGAGTGATGCTACCCCCGCTCCGGAAAGCCAAAAGGAGCACTTCACCCCTTCTGCTGTGGGAAGAGTTGGCCACAGCCGGGGCTTATTCCTTCCCTGCCTCACTGAGGGCAGACCCTGCCAGGCCCTCCTCGACACCGGTTCGACCATCACCCTGCTGTGGCCTGATGTCCTGCCGGGCACCGAGGCAGCTGGACCCCCAGGGCACTCACCGTGCACTTTGGGCTGTGAGGGTGAAACACTCCTTCTACCTTGCCCCAGTCCATGAGGACTGTATCCTGGGGTTGGACTGGACCCAGTGGCTCTCCCGCTAGGCAGCAGCATTGGGTCAACCTTGCCCGCAGCAGTCCCGGCGCCTCCCCTCTCCTGCCAAAAAGCCTCCGGAGGGCCGACGCCAACGCCGTGTAGTTGTACCGCTGGTCCCCGGGTACATCCAGCAATGCCTGGCAGGCCTTCCACTCCAGGACGGCTGCGAGGTGGCCTGCCATCTCCACCTGAGACCAGCTGTTTGCCCAGGCCCCCATCTGGAACTGGGCCTCAAACATTTGCCATGGGATTTCCCCATTATAACGGCTTGGTCTCACCGGCGCAGGCTGTTGCAGGGGTGGCGGACTGGACCCCGCTGCTCTGGCGTCTCCTTCCTGCCACACGGCCTGAGGCGACCCGGGAAAGGGCCCCCCTTCGGCTGAGTAGGTCACCGTGGGGTAGCCCTGATAAGGGCTGTGGCCACTGGCAGTGCTGAGGGGTCGCCCCAGCTGCTTGCCCCCAGAAGGAGCTTTAGTGGGTCACTCGGCTGCTGGGGGAGCCGGCGCTTCTCTGAGTCCGACATCATCGTCCGTTCACTGTCCATCCTCCCGCTTCTGACACCAATGAAATGAATTAGGGTTCGTTGAGGACAAACACAGAGACTCAAACTTCTGGAGTTAAAAACTGAGCTTTATTTCTTCTCCGTCACCACCTGCCAGCTGCAGTCCTGCACACAGACGAGAGAGAGACAAAAGACAAGACCGCCAAGAGTGTGGGCCCGAGAGAGAGAGTGAGAGAAATCAAGTTCCTGCTCTATGCAGATGACCTCGTCCTGCTGTCACCCACAGAACAGGGGCTGCAGCAGAACCTGGCACTGCTGGACCAGTACTGTCAGACCTGGGCACTGATAGTCAATCTGGACAAGACCAGAGTTATGGTTTTCCAGAAGAAAGCCAGTCCTCAGGGAAAAAGGTACAAATTCACACTGAACAACAACACATTGGAACACACATCCAGCTACACATATTTCGGTCTCACCATCCGCTCTTCTGGGAGTTTTGACCTGGAAGTTAAGGCACTGAGGGAGAAGGCATTCAGGGCTTTCTATGCAATCAGATGGAGTCTCTTCAACTTCAATCCACCAACAAGAATCTTGCTCCAAATATTTGAAAGTGTAATCCAACCCATTCCCCTATACGGCATTGAAGTGTTGGGTCCCCTCACAGACCAGGATTACACTCAATGGGACAAACACCCCACAGAAACTCTGCACATGGAGATCTGTAGGAACATCCTCTGTGTGCAGAGAAAAACACCAAACAACGGGTGCAGGACCAAATTAGGCTAGTACCCACTACTGATAAACATACAGAAAAGAATATTAAAGTATTGGCTACACCTAAAAAACAGAGACCAAAATTCCTACCACCACAAAGCCCTGCTGAGCCAAGAGCTAAGCCCAAAACAGAGCCCCCTGAGCCAGCTGGTCCTGAGGCTCACTGACACAAACCACGCCGACACTAACCAGCATCAGGACAGCACTGCTAGAGCACCGCAACTCAGACTCCACCACATCACAGCACAGATCAAACAGCAATATCTCACACACTGGGACACACACACACAAACACAACATAAACTGGAATGCTACAGAACCCTTAACAGACCATACACACTAGCCGAATATTTGACCAAGATAAGAAACAACAAAATGAAACAGACCCTGACGAAGTACAGGCTCAGTGACCACAGCCTGGCCATATAAACTGGGCGACACAGACAGAGCTGGCTGCCCAGAGAGGACAGTGTAGTGTGCTCTCAAGAGGCACCAGTTCTGTAGGGTTTGGGCATTTGATGGGACAATTATTAATTGTAGCAGTAAATCACAAAATTATTTAATGGCCTTAGAATCCAACCATGCGATATAACTCAAACAAGGCACACACACACAGGTACTAATACACGAGGATACATTTATTAATACATAGAATATGCATGTAAACCTAACAGATTTTATCGAGAGGGTTATCAGAATACAAAAGATATATATTCAGTCAGTTACGAAGAGTTACATATATCTAGAGGACATACGTTCAGTATATCGTTCATTTAGACCGTTTCGTAAATGAAGTTGGTTATAACTTCAACATTAGATACTCAAAACAAGTACATAACTCTTAGGAATTAAACTGATATCAACTGGTTGGGATAACAATTGAATTCTCGAGCTGTAATGCATTGAAGTTGAATACTCATCCAATCTCTGGGGATTCAGATCTTCTGCGGGCTCTCTGGCTCCATGCCAGGCTGTGCTGTGTGGCTTGCGACAGTGCGCTGCTGATGCTCACTGACCAGCTAGTTAGTGCTGGCTTTAATAAGCACATTTTGTCCACAGGAGAAAAGATGACTGTGGGTCCCAGCAGGTCAGGAAGAGGACCGGTTCGTTCCTGATGAAGCGCTAGTTCTGAATAGTGATTCAGCTGTCCACAGTTCCGACCTGTTCACGAGGCTTGCTGCTGATGCTAACCCCGGGTGGATCCTTTGGTTACTCGTGGCAACCTCTGCTCTTGACTCTTAATACAAAGCAAAGTTCTGGCATTCGGACACACTGGCTGTTACATGGTTGTCCGGGCTGAGTCTCAGGATGGTCAGGAGGCGCGCTGCGAGAATGTCCTGCCCTTGGGAGCCTTTCTGCTCCTGGGCCGTCCTGCCCTGGAATTGTCTCGCACCCCTGGAATTCTCCTTAGAATTCTCCTACTGGAATAGTCCTGGAGCTCTGTGTTGCCTGTTTTTACTTCGAGGAACTTCAGCTCATTCATTGGCTGAAAGTTCCATGGGCATCAGAGTCCCACGTGGGTTACTCGGCCCTACCAATCCCTGATTGGTTGATCAAGGTGAGATATGAGTCACTTACTCCTGACACTTAGGAATGCAGTCCAGATGTCCATCTGGCACTCCTTAGACAGATAGGCGCCAATGGATGACCATTGATCATGATAGCCAGGCTTAGCTAAGTGCATCCCCATTTGGGAGCTGTCCCTTATCAAAAGAAAACATCTTTAAATCAGCCTGCATGAATAGCTTCTCTGTGGCTGCACTACAGAGATGAAGAAAGAGATGGGGCCTCATTTGGGAAAGCACAGCAACACTTAAATCTGTCTTATTAATAAGCCTTGCCGCTACAACAGGCTGTGTTCCCACTGCCAGCAGGGAGAAATAGGGACAGAGGTGTCTATTGTGACAGATAATAATAATAATAATAATAATAATAAAAATAATAATTGCTTACACTTATATAGCTCTTTTCTGGACACTCCACTCGAAGCACTTTACAGATAATGGGGACTCCCCTCCACTACCACCAATGTGCAGCATCCACCTGGATGATGTGACAGCAGCCATAGTGCGCCAGAACACTCACCACATATCAGCTATTAGTGGGGAGAAGAGCAGAGTAATGATCCCAATTCATAGATGGGGATTATTAGGAGGCCATGATTGGTAAGGGCCAATGGGAAATTTGGCCAGGACGCCAGGGTTACACCCCTGCTCTTTTCGAGAAATACCCTGGGATTTTTAATGACCACAGAGAGTCAGGACCTCGGTTTTACGTCTCATCCGAAGGACGGCGCCTGTTTATAGTATAGGTTCCCTGTCACTATACTGGGGCATTAGGACCCACATGGACCGCAGGGTGAGCGTCCCCTGCTGGCCCCACTAACACCTCTTCCAGCAGCAACCTTAGTTTTTCCCAGGAGGTCTCCCATGCAGGTACTGACCAGGCACACACCTGCTTAGCTTCAGTGGGTTGCCAGTGTTGAGTTGCTGCTGGATACTCTGGGATTAGAGAAACATTCTTCCCTAAATTCAGAAACCTAATCCCAGAGTTCCCACACCTGCCAGAATCGCAACACGTCCCAATCCTACTGGGAGAGAGAGGAGGGAATTCTGAGGAACAGTGAGCCTGTCTCCCAATAATCCTCCTTCTGTCTACATTATATATAAATATTTTATAATATGTCTTTGTTGTAAATGTCTGAAATATGTCTGTAGATTTTATATAACTTTTATTTTTTGTTTCATGTGAATTTCATTATTTTATTTGTTTTGGCAACACTGTTTGTACCCATTGGTCATGCTAATAAAGCACCTTGAATTGAATTGAGAGAGAGAGAGACACCAAGGGGTACGGAACCAGGGAACTATTTACATGGAAAATGGGTGATTTCCCCAGACTGTACGCGTGTTTTACTGTTACCTGGATAACTCTTGGGGGATGTGCTCTATATCCTCTTGGGGGATAATCTAACAACCAGTGCTTATAAGACGATCTGTCAATGTGCAATGAAATACAATATGCTGGGCAGTATGCTTCTCAAAGCGCTTTACAGGATAACAACAATAACAACAACAATTTGTCCGGGGAGGAAGGATATCATCAATATTAATAATAATAATAAACTTTATTTTATATAGCGCCTTTAAAGGTGGCTTTTAAAAAAAATTAATGCATTTGCATTTGCACACAGAGCAGTGTTTACTTGAACATGGAGATGCCATACTGAATAATTCCTGCAACAACCATTGCAACGGAGTTTGCATCGTTTGGCAGGGCTATGATTCATACAAATGGTGGTGGATTTGGAGACAAAATGTATTTACATTGGGTTGCTGTAAGTGGAGTACTAATAAGCCCAAAGCTCTACTTATTATTTTACAAGAGAATGCACCTGACAAGCTGGACAGTATGCTTCTCAAAGCACTTTACAGGATAACAACAACAATAACGACAACAATTTACAAGTTCTGGGTGGAAAAATATGATCAATATTAATAATAATAATCCTAAACTTTATTTTATATAGCACCTTTAAAGGTGGCTCCTCAAAGCGCTTTATAGGATAACAACCGATGAAACAACAGTGGCTGGGGGTTGAAAATACCTGTGAAACCGGTTTGTTCATGATGTACTGTAGACACAGAGTGTTACATCAACACATTAGCATGTTAAAGCGATTCCATTGAGGAGCCGGGCGCGATAATTGTTTTGTTCCTTGATTTTCTGATCTGCAAGGCCATTTGGAATCTGTTTAATGTGAATTCTGTCTGGCATTGCTAGATTGTGAAAAAATAAAAGTATTTTAATCAAGATTCCCTTATAAAATTAACATGAAACAAAACAAAAACTAAAAATAAGATACAATCTACAGACATTCACAACATAAACATATCTTAAATAATTTACATATAATTTATATATATTGTTAAATTATTACTTTAAATATATACTTTAAGTTACTGAAACAGCCAGTCAATAAAATCATTGCAATTTTGTTCATGTTTGGAGGTGGGGATATTCTGACAACAATTGATTTAAAGGCAATCTGTCAAAGTGCAATGGAATACAATATTACGCTGGGTAAACGTTCCGAGGTCAAATTCTTCCACGACGGGGGTACCTTTAAAGCGGAGACGATGAAAATAAAGTTTATTATTAATTTGCTGGACAGAGAGGTGAGCATTATTATGCAGAAGACAAAGATAACGATTTATGTTGCATTGCAATATTGTGAATTAATAAAAATATTTAATTAAACACTGGTTTGCGATTTAAATGGAAATGGGGGTGACGGGAACTCTTAATCTAAATACAAATAAAATAAATAAAACAGGTTTCGATAGTTGATAACCACTTTTAATGCACGAAACACGGGTGATTTTTCTTCCTCCTGATCATTTTAGAAATCTGTGTATACTGTAAGGTTTTAACTTCCTAATTATGTTTATGTTCCTAAATTAATATCGTTTATGACCTTCAGATGCATTATGCTCTTCTTCTTTTTATGCTCAGCTACTAAAATTTCCCTTTAGTGGTAAAATTCCATATAAATATTCAATCGGATTAAAACATGCACAGTAAAGAGATTAAATGATTAAATCGTTTCACTATAACAACCAATGCACCACGAGTGCCCCTGTCGGTCATTTTGGCCAGCCAATCGCTAACCGCGGTAGACTGCGGTGGCTTGTGGGTAGTTGCATGCGGTACGTGTTTGTACCGTGCATTTTGAATGGCTGCATCTGTAGCTGGTAGTGGTAGCTAAAATAAAAAAAAAAGATACAAAACAGCAATCCTGTATCAAATGAACATTTGATGTTGATATTGTAATAATAATAATTGCTTACACTTATATAGCGCTTTTCTGGACACTCCACTCAAAGCGCTTTACAGGTAATGGGGATTCCCCTCCACCACCACCAATGTGCAGCATCCACCTGGATGATGCGACGGCAGCCATAGTGCGCCAGAACGCTCACCACACATCAGCTATCAGTGGGGAGGAGAGCAGAGTAATGAAGCCAATTCATAGATGGGGATTATTAGGAGGCCATGATTGGTAAGGGCCAATGGGAAATTTGGCCAGGACGCCGGGGTTACACCCCTACTCTTTTCGAGAGACGCCCTGGGATTTTTAATGACCACAGAGAGTCAGGACCTTGGTTTTACGTCTCATCCGAAGGACGGCGCCTGTTTACAGTATAGGTTCCCCATCACTACACTGGGGCATTAGGACCCACATGGACCGCAGGGTGAGCACCCCCTGCTGACCCCACTAACACCTCTTCCATCAGCAACCTTAGTTTTTCCCAGGATGTCTCCCAGCTTCAGTAGGATGCCAGTTGTGAGTTGCAGGGTGATATGGCTGCTGGCCATGGAAATGGAATGGAAAATTAAATCTTGGTGTTTCACTGAAACTCTTGAAGAAACAGGAAAAAGCTATACTTGTAGTTCTGAATTTAAGTTGTTCGAACCAATGGTTCAGCTGAAAAATTCTTGCCTGCCATGAAGGAGGATGGGGCTCAGCTCCTATGTTATAACTTTAAAAAATAAAGACTCTTTCTCTAATAATAAAATTACTTTTAATTTAGTTGCTCTGGTTTTCATCAGTGACACATTTTGTAATTGTGAAAAAGGCATCAGAAATACAACAGTGGGAGAGCATATAGATGCAGCAATTCAGAATGTACAGAGTACACTGCTGTAAAATGCGGTAGATGTGGCGCGTCACAATGCGTCATACCAGATCATACCACAGTTCTTAAAGTCAGGGTTAGCAGAATACAAAAGGTATATACTCAATCACGAGTTACAAACCAAGAGGGACATACATTCAGTATACCATTCATTTAGACCGTTTTATAAATGAACTTGGTTACAACTTCTACACTAGATACTCAAAAGCAAGTACATCACTCTTAGGAATTAAATTGATATCAATTCATGTTGATGTAACAATTGAATTCTCGAGCGGTAATGCAGAATGTTGAATACTCATCCAATCTGTGGGGATTCAGATCTCCTGCAGACACAAAGAAGCAGCTGCAGGCTTGTTGCTGTCCAATCGGCACTCTCTGGCTCGTTGGCAGGCAGTGCTCGGGCTGAGTCTGAGGATGTTCAGGAGCAGCCCTGAGGCTGAATGTTCAGCAGGTGCGCTGCGAGAATGTCCTGCTCCTGGGAACTGTTTCATAGACGCTCTGTGTTGCCTGTTTTGCCTGGAGGAACTGCAGGTCATTCATTGGTTGAAAGTTTCATGGGCATCAGAGACTCACGTGGGGTTAACCTGCCCTACCAGTTCCTGATTGGCTCATGATGAGTAACCATGCACTCTGACCTTAGAGTTGTATACAAACTTTGAATCAGACTCTCCCTTGGAATCTCAGACTTTAAGGCGCCAGATAACCATTTCTTAGGGTTGCTGGAGAATCTCAGCATTAGGGAGTATCAGTCACCACTGAGATGAAGGAGAGAGGGACTGGCAAGGGAGTAGAAAACTTTATTCCTGTATTTTAATCAGCCTCGCCACTACAGTATGTAACAGATTGAAAGTCTTTGATGCTTAAAATGTTGAGGAAGAAAGTGGAATACTGGTGTGTATTTTTTATTTAAACTACCAATACCAGCCATATCCAGTTTACATACTATGTTTATGTTTCTAAATTAATATAATTTATGAGCAATCTCCGGGAAGCTAAAGCGGATCCCAGGCGCAAGTGACTTCATAACACGAGAAGGCATTACACTATATTTTTTATGCATCAGTTGAAGCCTTCTGATCATAAAAAAACAGGATTCCCTTTATTCTGTCTCTTTTTACTCTCTCTCTTACCCGCTGCAATTCAGGCACAGAATGGTTTAAAATGGGAAGAGGTCAGACAGGTAGAGGAAAGGAGGAGGGGTAAAACTGTTACCTGTCCTGGATAAAGCGGTTAGAAAATAGGTTGATTTACACCTGTCAAAAGCGTTCCAATTTTAATGCGAAATGGAAGATATTATTCATAATAAATGACCTTGGACAGTCTGTAAACTAAAAATTTATAGAGGACACACGTTGTGTCTTTTCTTTCCAGCTTGGAATGAAGTTTTACCTACTAGTATATTCCATTGCAGCTACCTTATGTAAAGCAGCTCCATACTTCTCATAAAGGCTAGGACTGTCAACATCCCTGTCTTGTTATGTAAAATTCAGGTGTGAGGGTCTGCAGCTCAAAATGAAATGCTTGGAGTTTGTAATGTAGGGCACTCTGAACGAGTTAAACTTTGATGCAGGACAAATGTATTTCCCACAAGCTATTCTGTAGTGGCAGTACAGTAGCAGTTTGAAATTACTCATTGTTATTAATAAATCACTTAGATTTTAATATGTTTTGATATTTAGAAATTTAAAAAATGTCAAGCCATTTTGGCAAGCCAGATCATGTACTGCGGTACAACGCAGTGTACTGTGGGTAATTTTGCGTGGTACGGGGTTGTACCATGCATTTTGAATGGCTGCATCTGTATGTGTCCTAATATGATATGCCAATATCTTGGAAGTTGGCTGTGAAGTTCTGCTCTAACGTTGATTTGTCAAATAGTTACACAGAGGTCTAGGTAAAATGCTGGAGATATAAATGCTGCATGCTGAGGATATTGGGTGTTGTTCATGATCTACACTGATTGGAAGACAATGCTGCTGCAAACCAGAGTCTCTGATTAACACATTGATTATTAAAGCTGCAATTGTGAACCCACATTTGAATAGTAGCATTAAACCAACAGACTTGAGAGCTACATAAGCTCAAAGACAATCCTAAAACAGTTATAAACAGGATAATAACAGGTTTTAAAACTAGCATTACCTAGTAAAATAAAAAAAAAAAAACTTTGGCAAGTCCTGAACAAAAAAAACCCAATAACAATGATACAAGATAAACTACAGTAAAGGACATTAAACAATGAAAATATTGCCAGGATATTTTAGAATAAAAATAAATAATTCCTCTGTATAAAATTAAACAAAACAGCAATAATAAAACTGTAGTGTATTGCACTACAAACAAAGACAAAAAACGTTCGTACATAAAAAGTTAGAACATTACAAAACTTGTTAAAACATAACTGTACCAGAAATGAACATGTTTTGAAATCAGAATTACATCAAACAGAGCCTGTGATCAGTCCAGTTTTTTTATGCCTGGGGTATCAAGCCGGGAGCCGATTGTTCCTTTTAAATGGTCCTTGCTAGAAAGGCCAAATCAGCACAGGTCAACAAACACTAGAGCAGGAATGGTTTTCTTAAGCAGCACTGGGTCACCAAGAGTGATCCTGTTCTGGTCCAAGTCAGTGCCCACTCTCTTGTGTTGACACTGTGGTGTGACCTCCCAGATGAGTTCATATTGATGCTGTCCAATCTTGGTGCTGGGATTAGAAGAGATGGTAGTGAGGCCCATGTTGTCTGTAGACAATATACAGTAGGTTCAGTGTTCTGCCTGTGCTCCTGCTGCAGTGAAAGGGATAGTTTGGAGATAAAGTTCTGGCTTCTTGATACTTGCAAGTCTTTATCTGGAGAGGCTGAATGACTTTGTATTCTGTCTGTGTCATTAATGCAGATATGACAATTGGGTAAGACAAAAAGTTTGTTGGTGCTGCAGGCAGATGAGAGTTCTTAAAGGGTTTTGTGAGGCATGGCTTCAGCACTCTGGCAGAGATAACTGTATGCCACTGTTGCAGATAGTCATTACATTGTCAGCACAGATTTCAGATCTGCTGCCCTGCTCTTGCAGTATCTTGCAACTCACCCAGTCCTCTGGTATAACCTGGGTCTCACAAGGGCTCTGGTCTGGTGATGACACAGGACTTCTTCAGTGCTCCTACAAGTCCAGTTCAATGGTCAAACTTGCTGGATCATGGACACAGGGGCCCAGGCTACTGACACCACTACACCACTACTGTCAACACTGTTTGGTCTGGGAAGGCTGCTTCTGATGCTACTGTCCTTTTTGTCATTCGTTTGGAGCTCTTGCTCTTCTGGCACCTTGTGGAAGCCGGATGAAGATGCAAATAACTGAAATTCACTCTCAGGTGTTGTCCCTTCAGTTGTAGAGCTCTGTTGCTGTGGAGTTGGTGGCTGCATTGTGGTTTCAGTCTCAGTAGTATATTCTACTGTGGATTGTTCTATCCCTGACACTTGATCATGCAGAAAGACCATAGAATGGGCTTTTCCAGTGCTAACCACCAGCCAAGCAGTTCCTTTCTGCTTAGTGAGAAGCTCACTTTGCCCTTTTTCTGTTTTGTCTAACTGGGCGGCTCTAGGGTCACAGAACTCCATTTTGCTAACCACAATCACTATAACTACAACATCTGTCAGCTCCTCTGATCTCACGGTCTAATGTTAATGCCATTGTAGTGTGCTCTCACGAGGCACCAGTTCTGTAGGGTTTGGGCATTTACTGGGACTATTATTAATTGTAGCAGTAAATCACAAAATGATTATTTTAATGGCTTTAGAATCCAACCATGCGAAATAACTCAAACAACGCACACACAGGTACTAATACACGAGGATACATTTATTAATACATAGAATATGCATGTAAACCTAACAGATCTTATCGCGAGGGTTATCAGAATACAAAAGGTATATATTCAGTCAGTTACAAAGAGTTACACATCAAGAGGACATACGTTCAGCATATCATTCATTTAGACCGTTTCATAAATGAACTTGGTTATAACGTCTACATTAGATACTCAAAACAAGTACATAACTCTTAGGAATTAAATTGATATCAACTGGTTGGGATAACAATTGAATTCTCGAGCTGTAATGCATTGAAGTTGAATACTCATCCAATCTCTGGGCATTCAGATCTCCTGCGGGCACAAAGAAACAGTTGCAGGCTGTTGCTGTCCAATCCGCGCTCTCTGGCTCGGTGCCAGGCTGTGCTGTGCGGCTTGCGACGGTGCGCTGCTGATGCTCTCTGAAGACTTGCTAGTTAGTGTTGGCTTTAACTAGCAAAGTTGTGCTCAGGAGAAAAGATGACCGTGGGTCCCAGCAGGTCAGGAAGAGGACCGGTTCGTTCCTGATACAGCGATAGTTCTGAATAGTGATTCAGCTGTCCACAGTTCCGACCTGTTCACGAGGCTTGCTGCTGATGCTAACCTCAGGTGGATCCTCTGGTTACTCTCTGGCAACCTCCGCTCTAGACTCTTAGAACAGAGGAAAGTTCTGGCACTCGGACACACTGGCCATTCCGTGGTTGTCAGGGCTGAGTCTCAGGATGGTCAGGAGGCGCGCTGCGAGAATGTCCTGCCCTTGGGAGCCTTTCTGCTCCTGGGCCATCCTGCCATGGAATTGTCTCGCACCCCTGGAATTCTCCTTAGAATTCTCTTTTGAATAGGTTTTAGAATTTCTCCTACTCCAGGCTCTCTGTGTTGCCTGTTTTTACCATGAGGAACTTCAGCTCGTTGGTTGGCTGAAAGTTTCATGGGCATCAGAGACCCATGTGGGTTACTGGGCCCTACCAGTCCCTGATTGGTTGATCAAGGTGAGATATGAGTCACTTACTCCTGACACTTAGGAATGCAGTCCAGATGTCCATCTGGCACTCCCTAGACAGATAGGCGCCAATGGATGACCATTGATCATGATAGCCAGGCTTAGCTAAGTGCATCCCCATTTGGGAGCTGTCCCTTATCAAAAGAAAACATCTTTAAATCAGCCTGCATGACTAGTTTCTCTGTGGGTGCACCACAGAGATGAAGAGAGAGATGGGGCCTCATTTGGGAAAGCACAGCTACACTTAATTCTGCTTTATTAATAAGCATTGCCGCTACACCATTAAAAAATAGAGGACATTTTGCACAAATAGAAAATCTACCTAGTGTTTTCACACAAAACTGTTTACACTAGAGAATCCTACCCTAAACCAACTGTTACAAATTGGGGATTATGAAAATGGTGAAAATTAAGGAATTGACTGATCAGCTTCATCAATAAGTAAAATAAATATTCATAAACCTCAACTTGACTGATCAGCTTCATCAATAAGTAAAATAAATATTCATAAACCTCAACTTGTAAGTGATTTCTCCAGAATATACCCGAGCAGCTGGTATAAGTAGAGGCACTTGAATTCTTTATTCTCTGGCACAGCTTTGGTGAAAATAGTAATAATCCAGGCACATGTGGTTAAACAAGTGTTTATTAACAATGACAAGACAAACACTACGCCACACACAACAAAACATACAACAAACAAGTTACTATATTTACAGTATGTACACACAAGGTGTTTCAGAGGCCTAACATACTAATTACGCAGAAAACCCCAGACTTCTACTTACTATTAAACTCTTAAACAGTACAATACAACCTGCAGTTCAATCTCTCTCTCTCTCTCTCTCTCTCTCTCTCTCTCTCTCTCTCTCTCTCTCTCTCTCTCTCTCTCTCTCTCTCTCTCTCTCTCTCTCTCTCTCTCTCTCTCTCTCTCTCTCTCTCTCTCTCTCTCTCTCTCTCTCTCTGCAAACGCAGATGCCACAAAATAAATAAGAGTTTTTCTCCCTATTCACAAAATGCAGCCCTAGGCAGAAAAGATGTCCCTAACCAAGGTATCTTTTATTCATGCAACCAAAGTTCCCTAAAAACACAGAATAGCAAGCTCTTTCTAGCAAGGTTTAAATACTTAGTTCCAATCAGGTTTTGTTTGGATGATCATGAAGTAGAGGCATGAAGTAGCTTAAATGTTCCGACACTTCCTGACCTCTTTCTTTTGATCTGACCTTCCTTCTCTCCTCTCTTTCTTTCTCTTCATTTGTGTGAAACAATCTGCTGTGAATATTAATGGGTAATTGTTCGCTCAGGGATTACAAAGATCACAGCAAATATGTTCAGAGTACACACCAACTATAAAGTGTTATTGTCTAGCTTCAACCAGTCTTGTATTGCTAAATCACACTTATATTCTCAGGCAGAAGTAAATTTGCATTTACTATTGTGAACTGTACATCAAATATGCATTTGGAATAATAATTCAGAACTTGAGAATTATAATGTGAATAATGAAATAATTAAGTTTAATACACAAAAATCCATTGTCCAAACATTCTTGATGAGTTTAAACTTCATGCTGGTAAAAAGCTGTCTGGGTTTTTGTAGCAGCTTCTCGATTCTGGGAGGAGAGAGAGAAAGAGTTTTTCCAGGATTGCCTAGCACTTGCATTGGCCTCAGTTAGCTCTGTCAAATTATCACCCTGCTTACTTCAGTCTTTAAAGCATGCTGCGCAAAGTTTGTCTTCTTAAGGTTCCCAAGGTAGGCAAAAGGGGCACTTCATTGCATTTCATTCCATGCAACATATTTAATTTTATAATATAGTTAAATTGTTGATATTTCAATTTGCAGTTGAGGCACTGTACATTATGTTCTGTTCCCTTTCTCTCATCAAATATAATTTTTATGATCACTCATCAATCCAGAGGCAAAATGGTTCTCTACTCTTTAAGTTATTGCTCCTTCTAGCTGGTCAGCTCTAGGTTCACAGAAATCTATACTTTTCCTAACAATATTCACTGTATCATCCATTTGCTACTCTATAGCTACCAATCTCTCCTCTGATATCTTGGCCCTTACTATCTGTTCTATTTTTTAACGTCTAATTATTTAATTTATTAATTATCTATTTCTGAAGACTACTAAGTATCTACATATTTATAGTTATATCATTTATTCAATATCACTGATACCAATGTAAAAGCAACATAAAAATCTGCTCCTGTAAATTATTACTTTTCTCGCACAAATCTTGTTTAAACCAAGGAATCCTGTATGGACACCAAATGTTGCAAATTATGGGTCACAAAAATAAAGCATATTGAGCAGATTTATAAATTAGTAAATTAAATAATCATAGCCCTCAACTAAACAGTTGGTACAGTGGATATAAAAAGTCTACACACCCTTATTGAAATTGTAGGTTTTGCAGGTGATGTAAAGCCAGAAATCAAGATAAATCATGTCAGACATTTTTCCATCTTTTTGTTACCTCGCAACCAACAAATTTCAAGAGAAAAACAGATAATTATTGAAATTAAAAAACCTACATCACCCTAGTTGCATAACTGTGCACCCCCTTTTATAATGGGGGCTGTAGCTCTGTTCAGAGTTAATCAATCACATTCAAAATAATGTCCAAAGTTAAGTAGCATAGACCTGCCATCAATGAAAGTGATTCTGATTAACCCCAAATAAAAATCAGCTGTTCCTTTAGGATTTCCTTGAAACTTTACTTATTTTTTTGCATTGACTGTTGTTTGCTTCTACTTTCTAATGAGTGCATGTATTAAAGCAACAAAATGTATGACCTGTACAGGGGTCTGAATACATTTTAAAGACACTGCATTTCAGAAATATATTCAGTTCACCCCTGGGGGTGTTCCTTGTTTTTAGCCTTCTTTGACAATATAAGGGTGCCTTTTGTATAACAAACTGAATAGAGAAAAACTCCTGTATTGCAAATAACCACTATGAGATTAGAAGTTCCTGCCATTCCTCATCAGTCTCCATATGCAGTATTGACATTAATTAGTTTATTAAATCTTTGTACTAATTCTAGAGATTGCTCATTTTCAACAGCTTATACAAATTGTATGTCAATTTAAATATGAAGGCATTTGCTGTAGTGCAGTAATAGCTTTCATCATAGACTTACAAGTCCTCCAACATTTCAGTTTTCACCACCCAGAAAAAAATGGAATTCTACCTCTTTGCACAGGGACAATATAGAAATGCAGTTTGTCTACCCAGCATGTCTTCTGAAAGTGGGAGGAAACTGGAGTCAAACAAGAAAAGTTCCAGACGAACCTGGACAGAATATATAAAGATCCACACACAGGGTTTAGAATAAAAACAGGCTACGATGCAACAGTGATAAACACCATGCCTCTCTTAAAACTAATGGCTTTAACTAACTCATCTTTCAATCTACAGAAAATACTTTCTATTTTTCAACTTAAAGAGGGAAAGTAATTCAAGGAGACACAAATAAAACCAACATTTTGCCAAATATTTATTTTGTCTGTCCTAAACAAGCTATGATTTATCAAATAGAATGAGTGAAATCAGGTACTGTATGCTGAAAAATAACAATAAAGTGTAAATGGATGAAGAGGTCATAGAAATGACTAGCAATTATGATAGTCCTGCTGAAAATGTTCTGAGTGCTTTAAATTAATCTTAAAAACCTGTGTTGTGTATGAATGCTCATAGTAATCTCCATTCTTATATATATTTACCCAGGGCAGAGGACAGGTCTTTCAGAGAAAGACAAACATCACTATATCCAACTGTCAGATATACTGTATATTTTCTACAGACAACATGGGCCTCACTTCCATCTCTTCTAATCCCAGCACCAAGATTGGACAGCATCAATATGAACTCATCTGGGAGTTCACACCACAGTGTCAACACAAGAGAGTGGGCACTGACTTGGACCAGAACAGGATCACTCTTGGTAACCCAGTGCTGCTTAAGAAAACCATTCCTGCTCTAGTGTTTGTTGACCTGTGCTGATTTGGCCTTTCTAGCAAGGACCATTTAAAAGGAACAATCGGCTCCCGGCTTGATACCCCAGGCATAAAGAAACTGGACTGATCACAGGCTCCGTTTGATGTAATTCTGATTTCAAAACATGTTCATTTCTGGTACTGTTATGTTTTAACAAGTTTTGTAATGTTCTAACTTTTTATGTACGAACGTTTTTTGTCTTTGTTTGTAGTGCAATACACTACAGTTTTATTATTGCTGTTTTGTTTAATTTTATACAGAGGAATTATTTATTTTTATTCTAAAATATCCTGGCAATATTTTCATTGTTTAATGTCTTTTACTGTAGTTTATGTTGTATCATTGTTATTGGGGTTTTTTTTTGTTAAGGACTTGCCAAAGTTGTTTTTTTTCTTTTACTAGGTAATGCTAGTTTTAAAACCTGTTATTATCCTGTTTATAACTGTTTTAGAATTGTCTTTGAGCTTATGTAGGTCTCAAGTCTGTTGGTTTAATGCTACTATTCAAATGTGGGTACACAATTGCAGCTTTAATAATCAATGTGTTAATCAGAGACTCTGGTTTGCAGCAGCATTGTCTTCCAATCAGTGTAGATCATGAACACCACCCAATATCCTCAGCATGCAGCATAGTTTTCACTTTTTTTGCAGCAAACACTTTTTCACACCACTGTAGTATGTAGCATTCTCTATAAATGTTAGTTTTTTTCTATTCTGATTATTTATCAAGGTAGCACTTGAAATGAAATATTGACATTCCCTTATGTTATGGTCTTGCTATATCAATATGTATTCTATATGAGCTTAATATATTTACTCACACAGTGTACATACAATATGTCTGTGACATAGGGATCTCTGTTACCATCCGCAGACAGTACATTACAAGACACTCATTATCCATCTTGAGTTACACACGATCTTGAATACACTTTCCTGTCGGCTAGCTAGCTCATGAGGGTGCACACTTGGGGCTTGGCTAGCAGTTTCCTATTTTCATACACGCAATACATTATCACCTCTTATTTCAAAATCCGTTTCTGTTACCTGAAGAGACACAAACACAAACTCTGTTTCTCTTTATTTGTACTTACCTGTGTGAGAGAGTTTGTCTCTTCCGTGTTGCTGTCCGACTTCCTGGTATGGTGGCCTCTTGGGTCCAAACCTGATACATGCTTTCAGCTTGGCTTTATAATGTCAACATGGATTGGTGCATGCGCACGGTAAAGGGAGAACCATTTTTACAGGAGGTTAAAAATAAGTGAAATGTATTCAGGGTTGGTGTTTTTTTTGTACATTCTGTTTACACTATTCTTTAAAAGAAAGAAGGAATTAACCTGTTAGGGAAATTAGTTTATCTGGGGTGAAATGCAGCTCCATAATTTTGTAACAGTGGTATAGTCCAAGGGGGCAGGGCTATATGGTACCTATTTAGAAAGGGGGGAGAGATCTACAATAACTGGGTTTTAGTCTTGCTATTGCTATAGTGTGGAGCTGATAGGACCTAAGTGTGCTAGAGCTCCTGACCTCTTTCTTAGAGAAAAGGTTTGTTTTTTTTTGTGTGTACTAGTTCGACTTTGTTGTTTGTTTTTTTTTGTTTTGCTATATATAAATTGTCTGTGGGGAGCATTGTCATAATATACCATCATCTTTGCACCTAAGTGCAATTGCGCTGAGTCATCATTTAGTTCTAAAGGACTCACTTGGGCACCCCTCCTGCCCTCCCTGTGACAATGTCATTACACCATTAAACCCTGTGTTCCTCTGAAAACATAAAATCATGTCAAGATGCATACTGGATCATTGACAAAAGAAACAAATGGCCTCTAAAGTTTATAATTTTCCAGTGAGAGATGCATGACATCTAAGGTAGCTGGAGAGGTTATACAGATGCAGCCAATCAAAGCGTGTGTCAATTCTTATTACCACATTTGTGGTACAGTGGGACTGTACGTTGTGTGATTCACTAGCCAAAGAAGATTGATAGGTAGCACCTGTGATGTGTTAATACATGTATATTAATATGGAATTATGTGACTAAAAGAAATTTTTAGTAGCCTAAAACAGTAATAACAGAAGTATACCATGTATGAACATAATCAAATATAACATATTTGATTATGTAATAACAGAAGTATACCATGTATGAACATAATCAAACCACCCCTCAGGACAATTCCGGATCACCCAGACAGCATCTTGTACCTCCAGCAACCTTATTTACTGTATCTCTTGCAGTAAATGCCCAGCCATCTACATTGGGGAAACAGGAAGGAGACTCGGAGACCGCTTCAGAGAACACGTCAGGGCTGTGAAGATTAAAGATCTCTCCAAGCCCATTGTTTCTCATTTCACCTCTGACGGCCACGACCACTCTAATCTCTCCGTCTGTGTTCTCAAAGACGGTTTTCCGAACTCATACATCAGAAAGACCACCGAAACTAAAATTATTCTGCAGCTAGGATCACACATTCTCCCTTCCCTTAACGACAGATTACTGTTCTTTTAAATTTTCTCCATTCATTGGAAGTTTCATTTCACACCTCTCTGCACCCATTCTGACTTCACACCTCTTGATTGGCCTCTCTTTCTGTCCCCTGCTCCCGCCTCTCACTCCTCCTCCCTCTCAACCTTTGTTCTCCCGCTACTTTACCTTTGCCTACTGCCCTGTCTCTCTCACACCTGAAGAAGGCTCCACGGCCGAAACGTTGTGTTCTCTTTCTTCTTTTTTTCAGCATGGAATAAACCTATTACTTGTTCCTTTGCAGCCTACGCATGCTGACGCAGCTACCCACCTGAACTATAATCAAATATATATATTTATGAATATAATATTATACCTCATGTACAAACAGTAGCTTTTAGTGGTAGCTTAACATAAAAAATAAAGTACACAACAGCATGAAACCTTCTTCATAATGTCTATATCATAAGTCTTTATCTTTCACTGTGATTATTTTGAAATTGTTTTGGCTTGCACTATAAAAAGCTAAAATGTTTGTTTTACCTTTTCAATAAATGTTGTTATTGTTGTAAAAAAAGTTGTAGTACTGTTTTAATACCACTTAATAGGAATTATTATTAATAGTAATATAGAAATTAGTAATACTATATTAACATTAATTATTAATGTTAATTATTATTATTAATAATAGTAATAAACTTTATGTTGTATAGCACCTTTAAAGGTGGCTTCTCAAAGTGCTTTTCAGAATGAGAACAACAATAAATAAAAAGAATACACAATATACAGAGGAGACCGTGGATTGTGGTGATAAGAAAAGTAAAAGCAGAGGGGTAAAGAATGGAACCAGTTAAGCAAAGGCTCTTCTAAAAAAGAAGGTTTTGAGTCTGGATTTGAAGGCGTTTCGAGAAGGTGACTCTCTGATATCCTTGGGCAGAGAGTTCCAGAGCGCTGAGGAATAACAGGAGAAGGCCCTGTCACCCATATAATGTAGACGGTCTTGGGGGACAGTTAGGAGACCTGAATTAAAAGAGTGAAGGTTGCGAGATGGGGAGTAAGGCAATAATAGTTCAGACAGGTACTGAAGTGCCAAGCCATGCAGCCACGCCTTATAGGTGAGCATGAGGATTTTTAAGTCCACATGGAATTTGACAGGAAGCCAGTGCAAGGACTCCAGGATAGGAGTAATGTGATCACTTGCACTAGACCTGGTCAGGATCCCGGCTGCTGAATTTTGGACACACTGACGTTTGTTCAAAGTAGATTTAGATACCCCAGGGAGTAGAGCATTACAGTAGTCAATTCGTGAGAACACAAATGTGTTGATCAGCTTTTCAGCCACAGTTAGAGATCGCATAGGGCATAGTCTAGCAACATTTCTGAGGTAAAAAAAGATGTTTTGACGATATGCTGCACATGTGGGTCGAATTGTAACCCAGAATCGAATAGCACTCCAAAATTTTTCTATTTAGACTGAAGCTCAAGTACTGAACCATCTACAGATAGGGTTACAGGATTGGCTTTACGAAGCTTATGGGTAGTGCCAATAAGCATGACTTCAGTCTTGTCACAGTTAAGATGGGGAAAATTTTTAGTCATCCAAGTTTTTACGTCAGAGATGCAATTAGACAGAATAAAGACAAACACATCAGTGTCAGGTTTGGTATGGATGTATATTTGAGTATCATCAACGTAGAAATGATAGCTGAAGCCATGTGATCTTAAAAGCTGACCAAGTAGAAACATGTAAATACCGAAGGGCAAGGGGCCCAGTATTGAGCCCTGAGGAACACCAGACTTAACAAGACCAATTTCAGACCTATACCCATTAAGAGAGACAAAGTGACAGCGATAAGTGAGGTAAGACTTGAACCATTTGAGAGCAGTGTCAGAAACTCCAAACACAGTCTCAAGACGAGAAAATAAGATGTCATGGTCAACAGTGTCAAGAGCAGCACTGAGATCAAGAAGGATGAGTATAGAAAGAGAACCAGAATCAGAAGCTTTTTAAAGATAGTTAGTGACTTTAATCAGGGCAGTTTCTGTGCTATGAAGTTGACGGAAGCCAGATTGGAGGAGTTTGAAAAGGTTATTTTTCATGAGGTGGCTATGTAACTGAAATGTGACAGTATGTTCTAGAATTTTTGCAAGAAAGGGTAAGTTGGAGATGGGGCGAAAATTGTAAAGGTTGTCAAGAGCCATGTTAGGCTTTCTTGGCATGGGAGTAATAGCAACAGTTTTGAGGACCATTGGTACAATGCCAGTGCTCAAGGATTCATTTATAATATTGAGGACAATGGGACAGAGAGAAGAGAAACAGGACTGAAATAAAGTGGTGGGAATGGGATCAAAAATAGATGTGGTGGGTTTCATGTGTTTAACTAGTTTATTGAGGGATGCTGTGTCAAAAAGAGAGAAGCTGGAGAGAAGGCAGGGAAAGGAGGGAGGAGGTATGGAAATTATATGCTTAGGGGAATGTGATGCCGGATGTTGTCGATCTTGGAGGTAAAGAAATCTAAGAATGTGTTGCAAAGTTATGTTGAGGCAGGTAATGTGGTGGGGCAGTTTGGCTTTAGCAAGCTGTTGATGTAAGGAGGACAGAACAGAATGTGCAAACCTTGGGTGATCAATTGATCGCCAGTTGCAGAAATTTACAGAGGGTGAGGGGGAAGTGTTAGAAACAGGTAATTCCAGATTGAAAAGAAGTGGTCAGAGAGGCCTAGATCAAGGCGAGAGCAGCAGGAGACAAATGATTGGCATTGATTAAATCTAGGGTGTGTCCTTTGTTATGTGTAGGGGTACAAACAAACTGAGTAAGATCAAAGCATCCCAATAGAGAAAGGAAGTTGTAATGTAGTGTGCTCTCTGAAGGCACCAGTTCTGAAGGGTTTGGGCATTTACTGGGACAATTATTAATTGTAGCAGTAAATCACAAAATTGATTCTTTTGATGGCTTTAGAATCCAACCATGCGACATAACTCAAACAACGCACACACACAGGTACTAATACACGAGGATACATTTATTAATACATAGAATATGCATGTAAACCTAACAGATCTTATCGAGAGGGTTATCAGAATACAAAAGGTATATATTCAGTCAGTTACAAAGAGTTACACATCAAGAGGACATACGTTCAGCATATCATTCATTTAGACCGTTTCATAAATGAACTTGGTTATAACGTCTACATTAGATACTCAAAACAAGTACATAACTCTTAGGAATTAAATTGATATCAACTGGTTGGGATAACAATTGAATTCTCGAGCTGTAATGCAGTGAAGTTGAATACTCATCCAATCTCTGGGGATTCAGATCTCCTGCGGGCACAAAGAAACAGTTGCAGGCTTGTTGCTGTCCAATCCGCTCTCTCTGGCTTGGTGCCAGGCTGTGCTGTTCGGCTTGCGACGGTGCGCTGCAGATGCTCTCTGAAGACCGGCTAGTTAGTGTTGGCTTTAACTAGCAAAGTTTGTGCACAGGAGAAAAGATGACTGTGGGTCCCAGCAGGTCAGGAAGAGGACCGGTTCGTTCCTGATACAGCGCTAGTTCTGAATAGTGATTCAGCTGTCCACAGTTCCGACCTGTTCACGAGGCTTGCTGCTGATGCTAACCTCAGGTGGATCCTCTGGTTACTCTCTGGCAACCTCTGCTCTAGACTCTTAGAACAGAGAAAAGTTCTGGCACTCGGACACACTGGCCATTCCGTGGTTGTCCGGGCTGAGTCTCAGGATGGTCAGGAGGCGCGCTGCGAGAATGTCCTGCCCTTGGGAGCCTTTCTGCTCCTGGGCTGTCCTGCCGTGGAATTGTCTCGCACCCCTGGAATTCTCCTTAGAATTCTCTTTTGAATAGTCTTTAGAATTTCTCCTACTCCAGGCTCTCTGTGTTGCCTGTTTTTACCATGAGGAACTTCAGCTCGTTCATTGGCTGAAAGTTTCATGGGCATCAGAGACCCACGTGGGTGACTGGGCCCTACCAGTCCCTGACTGGTTGATCAAGGTGAGATATGAGTCACTTACTCCTGACACTTAGGAATGCAGTCCAGATGTCCATCTGGCACTCCGTAGACAGATAGGCACCAATGGATGACCATTGATCATGATAGCCAGGCTTAGCTAAGTGCATCCCCATTTGGGAGCTGTCCCTTATCAAAAGAAAACATCTTTAAATCAGCCTGCATGACTAGTTTCTCTGTGGCTGCACCACAGAGATGAAGAGAGAGATGGGGCCTCATTTGGGAAAGCACAGCAACACTTAATTCTGTCTTATTAACAAGCATTGCCGCTATACTTGTGTTAACAAAAACTACAGTATACTTAAGACTTGTTCAACCATTTTTTTACACAGCTAGAGCACCACAATTCACACTCTACCACATCACACATAACAGATCATTCCCAGTGTGTGAGATCTTGCTGTTTGATCTGTGCTTGATCTTTGTTCTGAGCTTTAATAGATCTGAGTTGTATTAAAAAATGACTTAGATTTGAACATGTTGTGATATTTAGAAATATAAAAAAATCAATTAATTGTCCATAATTTTGCTATTTTATTTTTTCAAAGAAATGTTTGTTAAAAGAAAATTTGTGACTCTAGCTGGATTTGAACAGCCGACCTCTCGCTTATATGTCAGGCACTTAAACCATTACAACACTAGCACAATCACATGACAAGTGGTGAAACAGCCGTACACATATCAATAGATACTGTATGTGTACAGCATATTCTACTGTTTGTGCTACAGTACATGAATATAATTATATCGTTATTAATTTCTTTAGATACGCGATTCCATATTATATTCCCTATTAATCAAATTCTAAAAGTATGCTTGCTTACTCCGGTATAGAGCGTATTTGCAGAAAAGCTTAAAACTATCACTTTTACTGTACTGTATACTGTATAAACGTCCAGTACAGTAACATGGTCAGAGTGAGCAAGGAGCACGTAAAAACATTTCTGAAATAACCACATGTAAGACTTTGATGCTTAAAATGTTTAGAGAGAAATGAAATACTGGTGTGTATTTGTTCTTTAAAATACCAAGACCTGTCATATACAGTACAGTTTACATACAGTAATATGTTTATGTTCCTAAATTAATATCATTTATGAGCATGTGAAAGGCATGGTGAATTGGAGATTCTCAAGAATTACTTTGCATAATTGGAAACAAATGCGTGATTGGATCAACGAAATGCTGTGGTGTTACTTTTTGTTAATGTAAAAATAAAGTATTTTCGTTTACAAAGATGGTCAATGAAAAATTAAAGTATGTTCGTTTACAAAGACGGTTACAAAGAATATGGACCAGGGTAATGCTTTGAATTTACAGCTTGTCCAAGGTCAGTCGTTATTAATACTATTAGTAATATCTTCAGTAAAGACTTTGATTGCGACAGCTCAAACGCTGTACACGAGAGGTTGAGCTTTATTAGCTCCACCTGGAGGTAATTCCGGATACTATTATCTTACTTGCGGGATTATGCAGGATTATACAGTATTATACGGTAACTCGTGTTATACTGCGACAATGCACCGCATTTTAATGTGGTATAACCCGCTCATTTTGAATGGCTGGATCTGTATATTAATACAGCAAAACAACACTTGATGTTTCAAACTTTTAGAATAAGGAAATGTAGCTAGAAAGAGCAAACAAACTAATCTAAATATCCACGACCACCCCCAAAACGCACCAATATATTT
Organism: Lepisosteus oculatus; assembly: GCF_040954835.1. Taxonomy (NCBI): domain Eukaryota; kingdom Metazoa; phylum Chordata; class Actinopteri; order Semionotiformes; family Lepisosteidae; genus Lepisosteus; species Lepisosteus oculatus. The sequence goes on from NC_090708.1 coordinate 35,592,745, forward strand.
CTGTTAAAACATTTCTGTATTTTTTTACAATGCTTTACTTCTGGTTCGATTTTCTGTTTTAGCTTAGATAGGCCAGAGTTCTAACTCCCTATTCTAAAATGCACCCACTAAGGAGAAACCAAGGGATCCTTCACTCAGGTTCCTTAAAAGCTACAGAATAGAAAGCTCTCCTAGGAAGACTTAAACACTTTTTAATTTAATTAAGATTTAATTGGTGCTTTAATCAGCTTTAAATAGCTGGCACTTTCTATGAGAATTCTTCCCACACTCAAGTTGAAAGGTTTCTCTCCTGGATGTTTTTGGATGATCTCTGAAGAAGGGACTGTAGTCTGGCACATGCTTCAAGTTCTGTGTTCTCCTGTCTCCACTCTCTTGTTTCCCCTTTCTGTCTTCATTGTTGTTCTTCCTCTGTCTTTTATCCTACATTTTGACACTCCTGATCATTTACACTGAACTTAATTAACTAAGATTCTTTTGGTCAGTGTCTCTCACACCCAACACAACTAAATAAATATCTCATGGTGTGAAGCTCTATTAAAGTGGAAATATTGCCACTAGTTACAGATGCAACTAATAATTTCTTTGAAACATGGCACTTGTAATGCAGTGCAAATAGTTATAATATACACAGATATCAAACAGATCAATAGATGGAATGTGTGGTGTGTTAGATGTTAGTGAAATGGTTGCTTCATTTAATTTGTTTCCCTACTGTTTATAATATGGAATATTAATGCTGAATTGTGTAACTATTTTGTTGTTGATGTTATAGTTCTTATAATCATTGCTAATATGGGAAAGATTTGGCTTAATTACAGCAGTTTCAATTTGGAGTGGCTGGAATGAAGCTGTCCGAAATAGTGCAAAGACTCCAAGTGGAATGAGACTGTCTGGAAAAGGCAATGGTAAAAGGCCGGGAGTCATAGATTTGGGGGAAGACAGTAAAAATGTGTAAATAAATACGTTCCAAAATAAAGCAGTGAGGGCTAAATGGTCCAGTTGATTTCATATGTGTGAATCTAAGGAATAAATAAAGTGTACAGATGCAGCCATTCAAAGTGCACGGTACAGACACGTACCGGAGGTAATTGGCTACGGCGTCGCGCATCGTGACGCAAGATGATGCGGGGTACCGCGGTACGTGATTGGTTGACCGACAGGGGCACTCGTGGTCCGTTGGTCTGTCGTAGAAAGATTTACAGTAAACATCTTTACTGTGTCCATTGTAGTATTTAATATTTATATGGAATTTTACCTCTGAAGGGAAATCTTAGTGCCTGAGCATAAAAAGAATAGGAACATACTGCAACGCGTGTGAAGTCCATAAACGATATTAATTTTGGAACTTAAACATACAGTATATGGCTGGTTTCAGTACTTTGAAGAAAACATACACACCAGTATTCCATTTCTCCCTAAACATTTTAAGCATCGAAGTCTTTAACTAACGTAATACAGGAGTCAACAAGCATACTTTTAGAATTTGATTAAAAGGGAATATAATATGGAATCGCGTATCTCAAGAAATTAATAACGATATAATTATATTCATGTTGCAAAAAAACTGCAACGGACATAAAAACTCCCTTGCTTTTAACAGAGCGTTCCATAATTTCTAACTACGAAAATGATTTAAACTGCGACACTTATCATTCACCAAGAGCTCGAAATATCACAAGGATCCTCTAGAGCACAGCAAAGACTGAATTAAAAGAATCGCGTATCTCAAGAAATTAATAAGATATAATTATATTCGTGTACTGTGACAGGGCTGTGTAGGGCTGTTTCACCTCTGTCTTCATGTGACTCGATACAAAAGCCATTTAGCAAAGAGGGGATGAGAAGAGTGACAAACTAGTATACGGTACAGTACTTCAGATCTTTTTTTCTGAACCGGGGAAAATCTGATCATGTTTCTCTATAACAATAATAAAAAACATTGCCACACCCGGACTGTTAAACCAACGCATTAGCACGTCGAAGCCCATTGAGGAGCCGGGCGCAATAACTGTTTTGTCCCTTGATTTACTGATCTGCATTAATTACAGAAATCGAGTTCCTCCTCTTTCCAGAGGAACTGGTCCTGCTGTCGCCCACAGAACAGAGGCTGGAGCAGCACTGTCAGACCTGGGAGCTGACAGTCAATCTGGACAAGACCAGAGTTATGGTTTTCCAGAAAAAAAGCCAGACCCCCATTAGTCTTCCTGAGATTGTTGGATTATGAACAAATAAAAGCATCTTATTAAAAACGCGTTTGCTTTTGTCTGGGTATTTACTTTGTAATCTGTGGTTTACTTCTACTGTATTGTTTTGAGATGCCACTTTTAAAGGTGATATGTAAAATAAAGTTTTTTATTATTGTTATAGAGAAACATGATCAGATTTTCCCTGGTTCAGAAAAAAGACGATTAAAATCTGTAATCTTTCCAAGAAGTTTCTGCTTTGTGCAGAAAGACATTAAGGAGTACAACCCCCCTCTGTGCGGGAGGGCTGGCTGTGACGAATTAAACCGGTTTCACAGGTATTTTCAAAGTAGGAAGTACAGTAGGACAGCACAAAAAAAACAGACATTGTGTGGTACAGCACGGAGCTCAGTCAATTCAAACAAGTTCAGTTTCAAAAGAACTGCAACGGACATAAAAACTCCCTTGCTTTTAACAGAGTGTTTCATAATTGCCAACTACAAAATTTATTTAAACTGCGACACTTATCATTCAACCAGAGCTCGAATATCACAAGGATCCTCTAGAGCACAGCAAAGACTGTATTAAAAGAATCGCGTATCTCAAGAAATTAATAAGATATAATTATATTTGTGTAATTCGTATAATTATATAATGCCGGCGAACTTTAAAGCCCTGGCCAAATATGAAGACAGTACGTACAGTTATAATTCAAATGGAATTAAAAACTACACATCCCAGTTACCATGATGGTGCTTGTGATCATTGCATTTAACCAACGAAACAGAGCGAAAAATCAGTCACATGACTTTGTGGCAGAGTTTCAAAAGCTTAACCTATCAGCAACAAAGCGAAGTTTACACGATAGGCTACCTCAAACTGTCAGTTACACAACTGTATATGTCGACATTATGAAAAAAATGTTTCAAGCATTGATGTGAAGGACAACAGAGCTTTCACTGGCCGATTATCATTATTATCATTATAATCATTATTATTAATAATGATATGAATTTAAGGGTCTAAATATCTAAACATGTATCTGTATAGCAGGTAGTATCACTGTATTCCACTTTCTTTGTAAACACGGAAAAACAGATTCACAACGCAAAGCTGTATCGCTGTGTAAAAAAACCCTGTTTGTAATGAGCTGCTGAGCTAAGAATAGGAATGTTCCTGCTGGCAGAGGGGGTGGAAAGTGCCTGCGGTCATTTAATTAGTATTGCAATTCGCACTGATTCCCTTGCGAAGATATGCACTTAAGAATATTCGTGCCTGGCTAATAATAGTAAACTGTAACATGCTGTAACAAGATCAGCTAAACTGCGAAAAAAATGCTTTCAGAGAAAATGTTTCAGGTGTGAAGAGCATAGATCTCCAATGCAATTTCAACCAAACCTGTTCCCACACACCCTGCCCCCACTACCATTAGAATATACACAAAGCACTCAAATCTTTCGAGCTAATGATCAGGTGACCCGAGAGAGAGCAAGAGAAACACCAAGGGGTGCGGAACCAGACAACTATTTACATGGAAAACGGGCGATCTCCCCAGACTGTCTGCCCGTTTCACTGTTACCTGGATACCTCTTTATTTAGAACTCACTAACACTGATTTTTAGTTTAGAAGGATTCAAGTAGGGTTTTAGATGAAAGGCAGCGATCTTAATCTCTGACCAAGGGAAACGTTTCATTTTTTCAAAGAAATGTTTGTTAAAAAATAAAGTCATAGTTCCATGGGATTCAATCACAGACCATGTGACATGGGAGTCAGGAAACTAACACACAGCGCCACCGGATTTAATAACGCGATAAAAACGCTATAAAATAATGTGACTAAGCACAGAACAAGTTTACAGCACAGCACAATAATAAATGCTGACCATGACTTTAGAAGCATAAATTGCCTTACACTCAATTTAAACACAAGCCGTCTTTAGCCCTTTAAGCTGGTTCATACAGAAATGTAGAGATCCAGGCTCAGAACACACAGCTTCATTAGCGGATACATATGCAGGACAACTAGAGAAGACGTTTTACAGAGGATGGATTTTTAGAAACATCCCATCAGTGACATCACTGAAGTCAACTCCTAAGTACTGTAACTGTCGTGTGGATAGTTTCACAAGAATCAGACAAAGGTTTAAGCATCGTTTGTTCTAGATAAAACTGCGAAAAAAAAAACAATAACCCATAATGTACTTCTTTGCGGCTCTGTTTGCCCAAATCATATATTCACAACGTGAAATCTAGAAAATAATATTACGTAACCAAAATCCGCAATATGGAAACAGAACCTGTGTAATTTTTGATAGATGATGTACTCGTAACATTTTTACAGGACGAACTACAACATTTAAAAAACTTGGATGTACTTGATACCTCTAATCAATCCACGGCGACATTTTTAAAAGCAGAGTCCCAGCACAAAACGAAACTAAAACGCATACCGTTTCGCTCTTCTTATTAGTTGCTCAAAAGTAATTTGACCGTATGAAATGCAATATAATATAAACCTAGAAACATATACGTGAGCAGTATTTACGCACTGTAGTATCGGTGTTAAGACATAACTCTCAAATACTGTAAATCAAGTTAAAAATATCTCATGACCGATTCTGGTCATAATGAAACCATGTTTCGTGTATGTTTTCTTTAAAGTACCGAGACCAGCCATAAACTGTATGTTTATGTTCCAAAATTAATATTGTTTATGGCCTTCACACGCATTGCAGTATGCTCCTATTCTTTTTATGCTCAGCTACTAAGATTTCCCTTCAGTGGTAAAATTAGATATGAATATTCAATACTTAAACGGGCACAGTTAAGACATTAAATATACATATACATACTGTCTACAGTACAGTTTTCATACGGTAATATGTTTATGTTCCTAAATCAATCTCTTTTATGAGCATGTGAAAGGCATGGTGAATCGGAGATTCTCAAAAATTACTGTACTTTGCATGATTGGAAACAAATGCGTGATTGCGAAATGCTGTGGTGTTGCTTTTACAAAGACGGTCAATGAAAAAAAGAATGTTGACCAGGGCAATACTTTGAGTTTACAGTTACAGCTTGTCCAAAGATTAATTATTAATACTATTAGTTAAAGACTTTGATGGCCACAGCTCAAACATGAGAGGTTGAGCTTTATTAGCTCCACCTTGCGGAAATTCCGGATATTATTATTTTGCTTGTTGTATTATAGGAGAATTTACGGTAACTAGCGGTATTTACCGGTAACTCGCGGTATTTACCGGTAGCTTGCGGTAGACTGCGTACAGCGTACCGGAAAATAATGCGGTATCGCCCGCGCATTTTGAATGGCTGCATCTGTAATTCTCTTTTTTTAAACCTCAGATTTTTCATCGATGCGTAATTACGCACTAACTGGGACTGCTGTGTACACACGTTCCCAGAAATACTGCTCAATACGGCTTTAATAATGCGGTATCGCCCGCGCATTTTGAATGGCTGCATCTGTAAATAGGATGACAGTTTTCAGTACTGCAAAGCTTGGCACTGAAAGCTTAGCTCATTGTCGGAGCTTTGCAGGGAGAAGTCTTAAATTACCTGCTTAATTGCCTGATTGAGATTGGGAGGGTCTGCTTGATTGAAAAATTAGTGGCCTTCTTGAGCAGCTGTAATGTGCTGGTTGCCTGGGACAACATCTGGATGCAAGCTGCTCCTTGCCCAGGTGTAACAAAAAAACGATGTTTTGTCAACCTAATTATACAATATGATTGAAAGAAAGAAAATTAAATAAACATAAAAAGACTTTTTTTCATTTTCATTAACAAAAATAACATCACATTCCCGTGTTTAATTGAATTGCTTCATTGGAAAGATCACGGTTTGATTCAAGTCAATGTGCAAATTCTACTTCTTACAAATATACTGCTTTGGTTTTATTTTCAAATAAAATTAGAATATGATAAAATACATGTATTATACTATACTGAACTAAGTGCTTGACGTACAGTATTTAATTGAATATGTTATTATTTAATTGAATTGTTAAAAGTTATAACTTTATAAAGTTTTCTCTATGTTTGTGTGAACAGTAAAATAAATCTCCAAAAACAACAAGAGCTGCCTTAAAAATGGAACATGAGCAAATAATTAAAAAAGGCCTTAACTAACTTATCATAATACTTTGTAGTTCAGGTGGGTAGCTGCATCAGCATGCGTAGGCTGCAAAGGAACAAGTAATAGGTTTATTCCAATTCTGAAAAAAAAGAAGAAAAAAACACATTTCAGCCATGGAACCTTCTTCAGGTGTGAGGAAGGCCCCGCGGCTCCCTCATACCTGAAGAAGGTTCCATGGCTGAAACGTTGTGTTTTCTTTCTTCTCTTTTCAGCATGGAATAAACCTATTACTTGCTCCTTTGCATAAAACATTGTAGCTATGTCCATATTTTTTAAACCAAAGACATAATCTAATCAGTTTCTTTTTCAATACTTTTTAAATAGATATTTAAAGAACATTTACAGTCTGTCGAGCCACACATTTAAAAGGCACTATGAACTTAGTGTTTAATAACAAATTTGTAAATCAACTTTGGAAACACAGGTATATCACACATACTGACTTCATTAATATTTGAAAATATTTGTGTTAATCAAACACATTTTGAAGACAACATTTTCATATTGCATTTAATTTGAAAATTAAATAAATATTTTAATAAATACAAACTCCACACAGATAGCACCTCAGGAATTGAACTCAAGGGCAGCTCCTTAAAGTTGTCCCCACGCTCATGAAGTTTTCTTCCTCACTGAAAATAGCACAAACAATGACATCCACCGCATTTTGTTTCTGAGATGTAGTGTCTTATTTTTCAAAATGATAGAGCATCACTCTGTGATGCTGCTATATTATTATATTATGTATGATATATTATAGTTATGATGCCACTATTTGACCTTTAATCAAAATAATTAATCTATAATTATTTAATATATTTAAATATATATATTTTTTGTTCCACCATGACTCTTGCCTGTGCAGCCTAAAACCCTTAAGTAGCTCATACACTTGCATTACCTTGAAAATGTGCTCATCTCTTTGACATGCATCCTTTGCAATTACTGGATAGTTAATGCCCCCAGTTTGCTTTCTCAGTATGTCCAGGGGGTGTGACATGGAACTGAAGTTATGTTCTTCTGAACCTCTTTCTCATTTTAATATCTGATATACCCAGAACCTAGTAGCCACTATGAGCTACTCACCTACAGATCATGATTGTAAAGTGAATATATAACATAGTGTTATATAAAACTAATAAAAACATCAATATAGTATATATATTATATATTTATATATAAATATAAATAAATATATATATTTATTTATTAATAATATCTTCAGTGTCTCATTACCATTGGAATGTTAGAGAATAGCGATTACGAACATTAAAAACAAACTTGCTTTATACTGTCCAACTGAACAATCTTGCTTTTATAAAATATACTACCTTGTTTAATGTGTACGAGGCTGTAATACAGTGTAAAATAATTAAAAGTCTAAACAGTATCAACTTGAATTTTTATCTCTATGCATATAACTATCAAGTGGTCTATCACCCCTCAGCAGTGATCGGGATTCGAAACCAGGTGTTTTCTTGCAACAGCTCAAATGCTGTACATCTGAGGTTAAGCTTTATTAGCTCCACCTGGCGGTAATTCCGGATACTATTATCTTACTGTGGTATTATACGGTAAACCGCGTTATGACCTAATATGACGTGTTATGGTGCGATATGCCCACCGCATTTAACCGTGGTGTACCCCGCTCATTTTGAATGGCTGCATCTGTAGCCATTCTCAATGCGCAGTAAAACCCCATACCACTGGGAAATTAACTGCAGAATACCGCAGTACGTGACTGGTTGTCCAAAATTACCTATAGGTGACACTAGTGGTGCATTTACTGTGCATGTTAAAATCTGCTTAATATGGAATATTAATATGGAATTTTACAACTGAAGGGAAATTGTGGTAGCTGAGCATAAAAATAAGAGTATCATAATGTCTCCGAACGTCACAAACTATATTAATTTAGCAATATAAATATAGTATCAAACTGTATACTGTATAAGCTGGTAGTGGTAGTTTAAAAAAATACACAACAGTATTCCATTTTCTTCATAAACATTTTATGCATCAAAATCTTTCACTTTGTCACATACTGTGCTTATTTTGACTTGTGCGTTCTGACTATTTTCAGTTTGTAGCGGCAAGGCTTATTAAAAATACAGAAATTAAGTTTGCTGCTCCCTTGCCAGTTCTTCTCTCCCTCATCTCAGTGGTGCTGGATACAGAGAGGCCATTCCATTTGGTTCACATTTAAGGTGTTTTTCTAGCTGATAGATGTCACAGACGTCCAAGGGGACTAACCGTGGGGAGCAGGAGAGCAGAAAAAGACCCATATGCGTAGCGGCAAGACAGGAAAAAGGCCCGGGCTCATTAGTGCAAAGAGTTCAAGAATGCCGTATAGAAACCTATGCCCTCAGGGAGCGGACGTGGGGCGCCCTGGTGCTAGGCGGGTCTCAGGACATCCGAACATCAATGCTGAGCGAGGACAGAGTGCAAGACCCGGAAATATATAGCCCAAGGAAGAGAGGGACAGGAAGGACAGCAGACTGGAAACTAGGGACAGGACAGAGAAGGAGCGCCCTCTGGCTGCAGAGGGCGTGACAATAGAGTTTCCTGATGTTTCTGGAACAGCTCCCAAGGCTGAGATTCACCAGCCACCCTAACAAATGGTCATCTCTGGTGCCTTCCTGTCTGGGAGATTCTTTGGGAGAGTCTCATTCCAGGTTGTTTACAACCCTAATGTCAGAGAGCATGGTTACTCATCCTCCACCGCGATCAGCCAATCAGGAACTGGTAGGGCAGGGTAACCCCACGTGGGTCTCGAAAACCCGTGGAACATTCAACCATTGAACGACTGTAGTTCCTCCAGATAAAACAGGCAGCACAAGACCCAGAAGGGGGCTCCTCCAGGACATTCTCAGACTCATCTCGGAGAATCAAGTAACGGCCAGTGTGTCCGAGAGCCAAGACTTTACTTTGTTCTAAGAGTCGAGACCGGAGGTCGCCCATACGTAACCAAAGGATCTGCCCAAGGTTAGCCCAGCAGCAAGCCTCGCGAACCACCGGTCCCAACCGTGAACGCTCAACTGATCAATGAGTGAACTACGGTCAGAACTGTTGACAGCCGAATCTCAGGATTCAGGACTAGCGCTACATCGGGAACAAACCGTTCTTCTTTCCGTCTAAAGAGTGTGAATTGCTTGGACCTGCAGTCACTTTCCATGTGCACAAACTCAGCTAGGACTAACTAGTCAGTCTTCAGAGAGCCCACTGCCAGCGCGTCACAGCAGGAATCTCTCCCTCCTTCTCCCACACCTCATGCCATACCAGAACTGCCTGGCACCGGGCCAGAGGACGCCCATTGGACACAGCAGCAGCCTCTCAATGATCCCTTGTGTCCGCGGGAGATCTGAATCCACACAGATTGGGTGAGTATTCAACATTCTGCATTACAGCTCAAGAATTCAATTGTTACCTCAACCAAAGTTGATATCAATTTAATTCCTATGAGTGACATACTTGCTTTTGAATATTTAGTGTAGAAGTTGTAATCAAAGCTCAATAACGAAACGGTATAAATGAATGGTATACTCAATGTATGTCTCTCTTGGTATTTGTAACTCTTCATGATTGAATTTATACCTTTTGTATTCTCTAACCCTCACTATAAGATCTGTTATGTTTATATGCACATTTTATGCATTGTAGGGAAAACCTGTTCAGGGACGCCAAATATGTAACTGTAGTGGCTCTCTGAAGGCACCAGTTCTGTAGGGTTTGGGCATTTACTGGGACAATAATTAATTGTAGCAGTAAATCACAAAATTGATTCTTTTGATGGCTTTAGAATCCAACCATGCGACATAACTCAAACAACGCGCACACACAGGTACTAATACACGAGGATACATTTATTAATACATAGAATATGCATGTAAACCTAACAGATCTTATCGCGAGGGTTATCAGAATACAAAAGATATATATTCGGTCAGTTACGAAGAGTTACATATATAAAGAGGACATACGTTTGGTATATCATTCATTTAGACCGTTTCATAAAGTGAACTTGGTTACAACTTCTACATTAGATACTCAAAACAAGTACATAACTCTTAGGAATTAAATTGATATCAACTGGTTGGGATAACAATTGAATTCTCGAGCTGTAATGCATTGAAGTTGAATACTCATCCAATTTCTGGGGATTCAGATCTCCCGCGGGCACAAAGAAACAGTTGCAGGCTTGTTGTCCAATCCGCGCTCTCTGGCTCCGTGCCAGGCTGTGCTGTGCGGCTTGCCGCTGCTGATGCTCACTGTTGGCTTTAACTAGCAAAGTTTGTGCACAGGAGAAAAGATGACTGTGGGTCCCAGCAAGTCAGGAAGAGGACCGGTTCGTTCCTAATAAAGAGCTAATTCTGAATAGTGATTCAGCTGTTCACAGTTCCGACCTGTTCACGAGGCCTGCTGCTGGTTACTCTCTGGCAACCTCCAGTCTAGACTCTTAGAACAAAGGAAAGTTCTGGCACTCGGACACACTGGCCGTTCTGTGGTTGTCCGGGCTGAGTCTCAGGATGGTCAGGAGGTGCACTGCGAGAATGTCCAGCCCTTGGCAGCCTTCTGCTCCTGGGCCGTCCTGCCCTGGAATTCTCCTTTGAATTCCCTTTAGAACAGTCCACAGAATCCTCTCCAGAATCTTACTGAATCTGAATCTCTGTGTTGCCTGTTTTTACCTGGAGGAACTTCAGCTCATTGTTTGGCTGAAAGTTCCATGGGTATCAGAGTCCCACGTGGGTTACTTGGCCCTAACAGTCCCTGATTGGTTGATCAAGGTGAGATATGAGTCACTTACTCCTGACACTTAGTAATGCAGTCCAGATGTCCAACTGGCACTCCCTAGACAGATAGGCACCAATGGATGACCATTGATCATGATAGCCAGGCTTAGCTAAGTGCATCCCCCTTTGGGAGCTGTCCTTATCAAAAGAAAACATCTTAAATCAGCCTGCATGAATAGTTTCTCTGTGGCTGCAGCACAGAGATGAACAGAGAGATGAGGCCTAATTTGGGAAAGCTCAGAAACACTTAATTCTTTCTTATTAATAAGCCTCGCCGCTACAGCATTGATAAATGTATTGTCATGTTTTAGTGTCTATGTGTGTGCGTTGCTGAGTTATTCAAGGTAGTTTTTCTAATAGCCATCAAAGAATCATTTTGTGACTTACTGCTATAATTAATAATTGTCCCAGTAAATGCACAAAACCCCTACAAGTTTATATACTGTGAAAGTGGAACACAGCTCCCACTGCACCTCCTACTCAGCGGTGCATGGGAATGTGCAGCTTCCACACCTGACGCCAATCAGCACTGCGATTTAAGATCCCCACACGCCCGCAGACGGCTTTTACGTTTGAACTGAATGTGTTCCCCTCACCAGCAACACAAACTAATTTCTCCGCTAAGAGAAAGATTTCTCTCCTGTACCAGAGAACCGAAATCTCTGCAGACGACTACACACCGGCACACCACAGGGAAGACAACACATGCTCTGCCGGTGCTCAGGCAGCCTCCTAGCTCTACCGACACTATCACAATACTTTAAAAAAAGCTATAATGTTTTAACCTTTTTTATGAATACTTGCTCTCGTTATTGCAGTAGAAAACAGTATACTTTTTAGAAACTGCTTAATAGAGAATATAATACTGAATTGCGTATCTAAATAAATAATAATTAATTGCTTACACTTATATAGCGCTTTTTTGGACACTCCACTCAAAGAGCTTTACAGGTAATGGGGACTCCCCTCCACCACCACCAATGTGCAGCATCCACCTGGATGATGCTACGGCAGCAATAGTGCACCAGAACGCTCACCACACATCAGCTATCAGTGGGGAGGAGAGCAGAGTAATGAAGCCAATTCATAGATGGGGATTATTAGAAGGCCATGATTAGAAGGCCAGTGGGAAATTCAGCCAGGATGTTGGGGTTACACCCCTGCACTTTTCAAGAAACGCCCCGGGAATTTTAATGACCACAGAGAGTCAGGACCTCGGTTTTACGTCTCATCTGAAGGACGGTGCCTGTTTACAGTATAGTGTCCCCATCACTATACTGGGGCATTAGGACCCACATGGACCTAGACTGGTTCGTTCCCCCTGCCCCACCAACTCTCGCCAGCCCAAGTCAAGGCAACCACCCACCTGCTGCAACCAGTCCAACCCCAGGATACAGTCCTCACGGACTGGGGTGAGATAGGGGTGTTTCACCCTTGCAGCCCCAAACTGCACGGTGAGTGCTTGCCGAGGACCTCTGCGTACTGCCTCGTCACCGTCCTCAGGTGCAAACTGGTAGTTTCCCATCCTGGAGGTCTGGCAGGACACCAGGCCGCAGCTGGGTGATCGGGTGTCGACGAGGGCCTGGCAGGGTCTGCCCTCGATGAGGCAGAGAAGAAATAAGCCCCGGCTGTGGACAACCCTTCCAATGGCAGCAGGCGGGGTGAAGCTCTCCTTCTGGCTTTCCGGAGCTGGGGTAGCGTCACTCAAGGGCGGCCTTCCCCCCTTTAGGCCGACCCACTCCCATTTCCCGACGGCCTCCGGAGTCCCTGGGGCTCTAGAGCCTGGCACTCCCTGGCCATGTGCCCCCTCTCCCCATAGCGGTGGCAGATGACCCACCGTCATCGCTCCCCCGGCGTCGCCACACTGGCCATCTCCTCCTCCCCATCTGATTCCCCGTGCGCCCCTCCATTGGTCTCCTCGAATATAGCATCAGCCTGCTCAGCCAGAGCCAGGGCCTGCTCCAAGGAGACCGGCGCGCCCAGCATCACATGGCGCTGCACCTCAGTCGGCACCAGGGCCCGGAGGAATGCCTGGAGGGCTATCTCCTTGTGGGTCTCCTCCAGGAGAGTAGGGTAACCCTGGTGGGCTAAGTAGGCCACGTCTGCGGCGACCGGACCCAGTGGCTCTCCTGCTAGGCAGCAACGTTAGGCCAACCTTGCCTGCAGCAGTCCCGGCGCCTCCCCTCTCCTGCCAAAATGCCTCCGGAGGGCCGATGCCAACGCCGTGTAGTTGTACCACTGGTCCCTGCGTAAATCCAGTAACGCCTGGCAGGCCTTCCCCTCCAGGACCGCAGCGAGGTGGCCCGCCATCTCCATCTGAGACCAACCATTTGCCCAGGCCGCCATCTGGATCTGGGCCTCAAACATTTGCCATGGGACCCCGCTGGTCTGGCATCTCCTTCCTGCCACACGGCCTAAGGCGACCCGGGAAAGGGCTCCCCTTCTGCTGAGTAGGTCGTCGTTGGGTAGCCCTGATAAGGACTGTAGCCACTGGCGGTGCTGAGGGGTCGTCCCAGCCCCTGGTGGCTGTTGCTCGCCCCCAAAAGGCACTTTAGGGTGTCACTCGGCTAATGGGGGAACCGGAGCTTCTCTGAGTCTGACATCATCGGCCGTTCACTGTCCATCCTCTCGCTTCTGACACCAATGTAATGAATTTGGGTACGTTGAAGACGAACACAGAGACTCAAACTTGTGGATTTTGCTCTTTATTCCTTCTCCGCCACCACCCGCCAGCAGCACTCCTGCACCCAGACGAGAGGGAGACACAAGACAAGCCCGCCAAGAGCGCGAGCCCGAGATAGAGAGAGAGAGACACCAAGTGGTGCGGAACCAGGGAACTATTTACATGGAAAATGGGCGATCTCCCCAGACTGTACGCTTGTTTCACTGTTACCTGGATACCTCTTGGGGGATATCCTCTATATCCTCTTGGGGGATATTCTAACAACAAGTGATGATAAGACGATCTGTCAAAGTGCAATGAAATACAATATGCTGGACAGTATGCTTCTCAAAGCCCTTTACAGGATAACAACAACAATTTACAAGTTCTGAGAGGAAGAATATTATAAATATTAATAATAATAATAATAAACGTTATTTTATATAGTGCCTTTAAAGGTGGCTTCTCAAAGCGCTTTACAGGATAACAACTGATGAAACAACAGTGGCTGGGGGGTTGAAAATACCTGTGAAACCGGTTTGTTTACAAACAATGCAGACATAGAGACTCAGACAGTAGCAATAGCAATTAACAATAGCAAAATAGCAATATTATGAACATTCAATTGACTTTTAAAAAAAAAAACTTTTTTTTGACAGCTGGTACAGCACCCCACCATGCCCTGGTGCCAGCATTATATTCTCATGTACGGGTAGAATGTGTTCATTGTCTTCCAATGAAAGACGGGTTCCTTTCGCCAAAGTCGGGAGACATTAGAAGCTTGCCACACCCGGACTGTTACACCAACGCATTAGCAAATTAAAGCAATTCCATTGAGGGGCTGGGCACGATAATTGTTTTCTTCCTTGATTTTCTGATCTGCAAGGCCATTTGGCTGCAGTATTAAAAAGTATTTTAATCAAGATGGGGATAAGGGAGTCATCTCCATGACACTCTCCCTTATAAAATTAACATGAAACAAAACAAAAACTAAAAATAAGGTACAATCTACAGACATTCACAACACAACAGAGAGGTGACCATTATTATGCAGAAGACAAAGATAACAATTTACGTTGCATTGTCAGACATTTAATTAAAAACCATTCTGAAGCCGTACCATAATCTCTAGTATAGGGACACCCCAGAATTCTGTTGCATAGTTTAAATCATTTTCATTTTAGGAAATATGAAAAGCTCGGTTAAAAGCAAGAGAGAATGTCAGTTATAGTGGACATAAAAACAAGAGTTTGATGTGGCGTTATTGGAAACCCAATTTTAACAACAAATCGCCGGCATTATATCCTAGAAGACACAGACTGGTGCCAGTGGGAGCATGCCCGGAGCGTACAAGAAAATGCCTAACAAACTAGGGATTGGACAGTTTGTACAATCGATGGAAATGTTCAAATAAATGTGCAAAAGAAATAAACAAAAAAATCATTTATTCCTTTATCATATTGGCTAGCTAATGTCCTCTCTTTGCTAGGTACTTGCTAGGCTGTGTTTCTGTGTTGCGTAGCAACGAGTGACTATATTCTCAGGCAGAGGAACGTAAACAGCTTAATTTTCGTGTTAAATGATTTTTTAAAATTAAAACTCATTCTATACAGCAATCGCATATTTGGGGACAGATTCATAAAACTTTGATGCTTAAAATGTTTAGGGAGAAATGGAAGACGTGTGTATTTTTTTCTTGAAACTACCAAGACCAGCCATATACAGTACAGTTTACATACAGTAATATGTTTATGTTCCTAAATTAATATTGTTTATGACCTTCAGATGCGTTATGCTCCTCTTCTTTTTATGCTCAGCTACTAAAATTTCCCTTTAGTGGTAAAATTTCATATAAATATTCAATACTAAGCGGATTAAAATATGCACAGTAAAGAGATTCAATTATTAAATCTATTCACTACCGGCCAATGCACCACCAGTGCCCCTGTCGGTCATTTTGGCTAGCCAGTCACGTACCGCGGTACGGCACAGTGGCGCACGCGTAGTTGCCCATAGTACAGGTTTGTACCGTGCATTTTGAATGGCTGCATCTGTATTTTATGTGTCTGTTGAAGCATTCTGAAGTCTCTCAAAAACATATACTGTAAATCTAACATAACATTGTATGGTACAATGGGTTACTGATTATTTTAACTTTAAAGAAAATCAATAAGAAAAATAAATAACAATAATGTGTACCTACCTAAAATAGACATTGCATGATTTTAGCCTTTTACTGTCTGAGGACCTTTTAGCCTATGTCCACCTGGAATTTCCTCCCCTTAAACATTTTGTTATATCTTTGCAGCAGAACATAGCAGGACGTTCAGGTCTTAAATTGAAGCTAACCCCCTTGTCTTTGAGTGTGAACAGTCAAATGTATTTTATTTCTTAATGTGTCCACTCAGCAGATAAACATACAAAAACAAAACAGGCGGGTAGCTGGAAATGCTTGTAGGCCTTGTCCGAGGTGTCTACTAGCTTGGATAAAAAGTTGGGACAAATGGATCAATTAGAAAAAATTCTACATGTTTTGTGAAGACTGGACTGAAACTTTGTGTAAGCAGTAAGTTTATTTTTTTACTTTTGAAACATTTTTCTATAATTGTATAAACGCAACACAGGTTTCGTACAGATTAAATAATGTTTTTTTTTTCTTCTTCTAAGATATATGTTATGTAACTTGTTTGTTGTAGCTGCCATTGTTCTGTATTTATGTATTTTGGTGTCACCTTAATGTCTTTGTATTAGAGCATACATGCAAATAAGCATTTAATTGCACTTGTGCATATGGCAACAAGCTGAACTGAACTGATTCTCTGTTCTTCCTGTTGTGTGAAGCAGATATGCAGTGCACCACCCACTTAACTTCGTCAGAGAAGAAGCGGCACTGAGAGTAGGCAAGGAGCTCAGCAATACAGAAAGACTCTTCTTCAGCTAGCAGTACTTATGGCACTGAGATTGTCTGCCTTTAAAACCTAATAATGGAATATAAATAATTTATTTTAACTTGAAGGCTTTTAATTATCATTAAACATAGCTTTCTTACCAGATAGTTTTATATTTTAAACCATCATTATATAAAGCAGGTACTTATTGTGCTTCCTAATGACATTACAAAGATTATACATTTGAATACTTTTTAATTTTTATAGATTTTCATCTATACAAATACCACAGACTATTCTCAATTGTATTTCTGAATGTTATGTCACAGTTAGTTCAATATGTTATGTATATCTAAATAAGAAAGTCAGGTGTTAGCATAAACTATTGGTAATCAATAATATTAAAATTCACACTGTAATAAACAGTTGCACTTCTTCCACATCTTGTAAAAAAAATTATCTGACTATCAGAAAATAAGTAAAATACAAACTTATAAAACATGAAGGTAAAATATAATTTAAAGTTCAGCCAGGATTCACTTTTTTCTGTGTCTCTCCCTACTCTCCCCTGCTGAGATTTGATCACAGAATGATTAAAAATGTGGACAAGTCAGGCAGCCAGAGGGAAGGGGGTGGAGTCGTCTTCCCACCTTTATGACTAAAATGCCAACTAAAAGGCTAACATGCAGACACAAACTGAATAACAATACAAAATTATTTTTATCATGGAATAAACCTATTACTTGTTCCTTTGCAGTCTACACATGCTCACACAGCTACCCACCTGAACTACTTCAATTCAATTAAACTTTATTGTCATTAAACTTACACAGGTGCATAGTATAATGAAAAGTGTTTCTCATTAGTCACTCAGGTGCAGTATATAAATAGGACAGAAGATAAGACAGTAGACAGTTACACAATAGCAATAACAGTAACATGTAATAACATAACATAAATAACATGTAATCAAGTAATCAAAACTGTGCAAAATTCCGCAAACAGAGAAAATTTAACAGGACAAAAACAGTGCAAGTTAATTCTTGGAACAATGTAAAAAAAATAGTATGGTTAAAAGTAGTATGGTTAATTAATAAATATTAAATATTAATATGCCTGTTACAATTTTACTGGGCTATCGAGGGGACAGTACATTTTTGGCTTACGTGTGTGTGGTGGTGTAGGAGTACAGTGGTTGTGGGTACAGGAGGATGTTAGAAGAGATCATAATAAGGTGGAAGGGAGTGGGGGCATCACCAACTTGACAGCTCTGGGGAAGAAGCTATTTTGGAGTCTAGTTGTGTGTGACTGGAGTGACCGGAACCTTCTGCCAGATGGTAGTGTTACAGATTCGGTAAGAGGGACCGAACCAGTGAGTGAACCCATTTGCAGGAGCGATCAAAGCCAAACCGTAATCCAAAAGCAAGCCGTAATCGTAGGAACGAGCCGAGAGTCCAGGGGAAGCCAGATATCCGAAAGGGAACAAGTACCGAAGCCGAAGCGTGATCCGAAGTCGTGGATAGTAGAACAATCTGATAATCCAGGGGTAGCAAGTGATCCGAAACAGAGCGTAAGTAACCAAGCCAAGCCGAGTTCCGAAAAGCCGAAGTCCAAAGGGAAAAACCGAAAAGTTAAGGTGGAAGTCTTGGATGAGGTTGGGGTCCAGAATATCCTTCTCCGGAACCCACGAGCGCTCCTCCGGATTGTAGCCTTCCCAATCGACGAGATATTGTAGGGATCCACGAGACCATCGGGAATCCAGGATTTTATTGACCGTGTAAGCAGGGAGTCCATCAATTACTCGAGGCGGTGGGGGTCTTTGTTGCGGTTTAGACAGGGTGGATCTGTGAAAGGGTTTAAGGAGGGAAACATGGAAAGTAGGGTGGATCCGAAGGGTAGGAGGCAAGGCCAGCCGGTAAGTTACTGGGGTAATCTGGGCGAGGACACAAAAAGGACCAATGTACCTGGGAGCAAGCTTGCCAGAAGGTTGCTTAAGAGGAAGGTTACGGGTAGACAACCAAACAAACTGACCACGTCGAAGTCTGGGTGGGATACGACGGCGCCGATCAGTCACCTTCTTCTGCTGAGCTGAGGTGCGAAGAAGGGTGGCTTTGGCCTTCCTCCAGAAGGTCTGCAGGTTAGTGATGTAGTCCTGAACTGAAGGTACCTCTGTGTTGGGATGGGAGTCAGGGATAAGAGGAGGCTGATAACCTAAGGCACACTTAAAGGGAGACATGCCAATTATCATGGGTAGAGGAGATATAAGTCCGTAAATAGGTCAGCAGTTCCTGATTCATGCGTTCTGTCTGACCGTTGGCCTGAGGGTGATAAGCTGAGGTAATTGAGACTGAGGCGCCCAGTGACTTACAGAAGGCCCTCCAAAATCGGGAGACAAACTGAGGGCCCCTATCTGAAACAATATCCTTAGGAATGCCATGCAGTCGGAAGATATGCTGTACAAACAATTCTGCTAGTTCTCGAGCTGTAGGTAAAGATGGTAGGGGAATAAAATGAGCAGATTTGGAGAAACGGTCTACCACTACCATAATAGTCGTGTGTCCATGGCTGGGTGGAAGGTCAGTAATAAAATCTACTGAGAGGTGGGTCCAAGGACGGTCCGGCATGGGTAAGGGTTGAAGAAGGCCACTGCCCTCATCCGGGAAGACTTCATTTGGGAACAGATAGAGCAGGACTGGACATACTCCTTGACATCCTTGGCCATAGTTGGCCACCAGAAGTCTCTGGAGATGAAATCCAAGGTAAGGTGGAATCCAGGGTGTCCAGCGAAGCGGGAGTCATGTCCCCATTGTAAAACTGCCGATCTGACGGAATTAGAGCCAAGGTTGTAGCCAAGGAAAGCCTAGCACCAGAGGATGTGTTGGGGTCTCAAGGAGATAAAACCAGATGTCTTCCACATGGGTGGCGCCAATCTGCAAACTTATAATTTCAGTTTACCACCTAATAAGTCCTGGAGATACGGGGGAGCCATCAATAGATTGAACACGAAGTGGTGTAGTCACCAGGGTCAAGGGTAATTTCCAAATTCGAGCGATGGAGGAGTCTATAAAGTTTCCTGCCGCCCCCGAGTCTATAAAAGCTAGAAGAGGTCTCCTTTCATTACCCCAGAATAGTGTAGAATGAATAAAAAATCCTGAGGGGATTGAGTAATCTCACTCACTTTAGGAACTTGAGAAGGTGGGCGGCGCCTCAAGGATGAGTATGAGGCAGGGCAGGCCACTTTAAAGTGTCCTAATTTCCCACAGTACATGCAGCGACCCTCTCGTTGGCGCCTCTCTCGTTCTTCAGGGGTTAACTGGGTGCGGGCTACTTCCATAGGTTGTTCTGAGTTGAAAGATCTGATAGGAGATAGCCGAGGAGCCTTTAATATTGGGGTCCGAGATCTTTCAGCACTCCTTTGACGAATTCTGAGTTCCAATTCCAACACCTGTGAAATTACTTCCTCCAAGGTACTGCCCAATTGCGGCATATTTACCAGACGGTCCTTTATTTCTTCACTGAGTCCTTGACGGAAAAGAAAAATAAGGACCTCATCATTCCAGTGAGTCTCCGCTACTGCTACTCGAAAATCTATAGCATAGTCTTGTACAGACCAGCGGCCCTGGTGGATGGAGGAGAGGCGGAAGCTAGAGTCTTGACCAACTACGGGACAACAAAAAAAACCCTTAAATTTTCCTAAAAAGAGATCATAATCCTGAACCTCAGGAGCCCCGCGATCAAGCAGAGCAGTAGCCCATTCCAAAGCGCGGCCAGTTAGCAGTGAAACTATGAAGGCGATCTTGTCCTGAGGAGAAAAAAAAGTTTCCGGATGGAGCCTGAAAACCAGCACACACTGTGCTAAGAATCCCCAACATTTCGTAGGGTTGCCGTCAAACCTGTCAGGTGGAGTTAGTGGAAGAGGTCGAGGGGCAGGTGTAGGAGCCGGCAGAGGCGGAGCAGCTCCAGTGTTGCTTCCTCGACTGCCGATGGGCGGCATTGCAAACAGGTGTGAAGAGATCTGTTGGACAGAAGCCTGTAGCTGGAGTAAGGCTTGTCCGTGCTGATCCAAAGCCGAGCGAATCTCCTCTTGCTCCGCTGGGTCCATGTTTAATGGCTCAGTATTCTGTTACGGATTCGGTAAGAGGGACTGAACCAGTGAGTGAACCCACTTGCAGGACCGAACAAAGCCAAACCGTAATCCAAAAGCAAGCCGTAATCGTAGGAACGAGCCGAGAGTCCAGGGGAAGCCAGATATCCGAAAGGGAATGAGTACCGAAGCCGAAGCGTGATCCGAAGTCGTAGACAGTAGAACAATCCAATAATCCAGGGGTAGCCAGTGATCCGAAACAGAGCGTAAGTAACCAAGCCAAGTCGAGATCCAAAAAGCCGAAGTCCAAAAGGAAAAACTGAAAACCGAAAGCCAAGACGAACACAGGGTAGAAGTAGGAGTAGCGCAACCAGGAAGCTCGAAAGGAAAAACCAATACTGAGCAACGAGGTAGGGAAGGACAAGTGTTTAAGTAGGATGAGCCGGGGGTGTGGTGGTGAATAGGAAAACTGATAGGTGAACTGATGGATAGGGGCTACGCCTACTTCTGCCTCCTCCGTTGCCGGGAGGCAGGGATCGTAACAGGTAGTGGAATAAACAAGTTATGACTGGCGTGAGTGGTGTCAGACATAATTTTGGTGGCTTTTTTCAGACTCCTTGTGTTGTATATTTCCTGGATGGATGGTAAGGCACTGCCGATGATGTGTTGGGCAGTTTTGACCACCCGCTGTAGTGCCTTATGTCGGATGCGGGGCAGTTGCCATACCAGACTGTGATGCAGCTGGTCAGTATGCTCTCCACCGTACATCTGTAGAAGTTGGTGAGGATCAGTGGGTGTAGGTGTATTTTCTTCAGCCTTCTCAGGAAGTACAGCCGCTGTTGTGCCTTCTTGATGAGACTGGAGGTGTTCAGTGTCCATGTAAGGTCCTTAGAGATGTGAACGCCTAGAAATTTGAAGTTATTCACCATCTCCACCGCAGACCCTTCTATGTAGATGGGGGAGTGAACTTTTCCTTGTCTTCTGAAGTCAACAATCAGCTCTTTGGTTTTGCTGATGTTGAGACTTCAACCTACATCTGCTGTGACCCACTGTGCCTTCCTACAAATCTTTTTCTAGATCTCTTCGTCAATCCTTCTCTTCCTCTCTGGGTCACTTGCCCCCCTCTCTTACATTTCCTATGCTACATTACCTTTGCTTATTGCGCTGTCTTTCTCACACCTGAAGAAGGCTTCATGACCGAAATGTTGTGTTTTCTTTCTTCTCTTTTCAGCATGGAATAAACCTATTACTTGTTCCTCATTATCCATCTTCTTCATAAACATTTTCTGCATCAAAGTCTTTAACTTGGTCACATACTGTGGTTATTTTATGGAAGTTTATAACTATATTAAGGTTAAATACTTCACAAAATGATATTATGTTTTAACATTTTCTATGAATATTTGTTATCATTATTGTTGTAAAAACTTTGTAGAACTTTTTAAATCCAATCAAAATGTAATATTAATATGCAATCATGTAGCTAAAGAAATTTTGGCAGCTGAAAATAAAAATACTTTCTGAACATGATTAACAATATTCATTTATGGATATAAATAGCTTTAAAGAGCTGGTACTGGTAGCAAAAACATAGTAGTGAAAGCATAAACATCTGCATCAAATTCTTTATCTTGTTCACTTATGGCTATTTTAGAAATAGTTTAACATGTTCATGTTAATTACATTTTGCAGCCTTGATTGTTGCAAAGGAAAATTAAAATCTTGTCCAAAAACAAGTTGCTCAAAGTAAGTGACAATTTGGTTCAGTGCTAGCATTGTTGCCTGTGAGCTAGAAGGTCCTGTGTTTGTTTCCCAATGCTTCCAATATGATCAATGCACAATTGATACTTTTAAGTAATGAAGACTCTGTCAGTAATATTGAAATCAATTAAATAATATGGATATAGTATTTATGACAAACAGTCTATCACAAAATGTATATGTAAATATGAAAAATAATAATACATGAGTGAATATGAATGAGCAAGTTTGTGAACAGTAGAAGTAAAACCTGTTCTAAAAGTCAGATCAGACCAACAATCTCCAGTTCTTTAATTCCACACATTAGCACTGAAAGGACAATAAACAATAAACATTCAATGTTAGTAATACTATGAAACCAAATCAGAAAAGTGTTTGCATCTCCCATGATCCAGCCTTTTTTCCATACACTCTTCCCCGGTTTGAAATGTGAAAAAGGCATAGCTTTTGGTGTGAATATTAAAATTAAATTGGTCTCCAATACACAATGGCAACATGAGAGTTGCTGTTTCAGCCTTGCTAAAAAGCAAACACCATAATAATTTAAAGTTGTGACAATAATAAATATATATATTTTTTTATTTTCTATATCTGAAGAAGCAATGATTTTCTCACTGTATGCTTTTTAAATAGGCAATTCAAAACACTGGCGGTTTGCAGGGAAAGGTGCTGAAATACTGAAATGTACTAATGAGTTTAAGAAGTTCTATTTCAGTTATTTCAGGCACTGGTTGATTATTGCACTCTACCAAATATGTGGAAAGTTTCAACTACTATACCTTTAACTAAACCTTCTTCAAAAGCATTAAGTGGCTTTCGACCACTGGCACATACCCCCCAATTTTATAAGTGCATAGAGGGTTATTTGTAAACAAACAATGAAAACCACCTCTAGGATTCAGCGATCAAATTAACACAATGATCAAAAAGTGATATCACACTCTGAAATAGAAGATGGGGGTGAAGGGACAACTTTAGAGTTCTGTGCAACACATTAAACATGAAAGAAGATTCAGCGAGATCATGCTGTGGTATTAGTATGTTAAATATTAAAATACTGAGGGTGGTTTGAATGTTTTGCATTGACAGTATTTTTTGTGCATTTGCATTGTAAACTGAAGTCTGTCTCCAATATCTTAATGTAACCACAATAGTTGTGATCCCTCGGATCATAAACTCAATTAGGAACTCTTCGCCTCACATTGACATTCCACTGCTTACCTTCCGCCCTTACACCTTTTCTATCCCCAGGACCATTAATGACAACTTTTCCATCTTACTAGATGATCCCTCCACCAGTACCCTTTTTTCTGACCACCCCATCCTCCCATCACATACTGACCACCCTCATCTATTGCTCAGTATTGCTCAGTAGCAATTGGATAATTATCCACACCAGGCACTTTCCCCTGCAACAGAACGCGCTGCATCACCTGTAAATATATATATCCAATATCACGCTCATTCAGGTCCCCTCTGGACAATTACAGATCAATCAGAAGATATTTTGTACCTCCAGCAACCTTAATTACTGCATCTCTTGCAGAAAATGCCCAGCTATCTACATTGGTGAAAGAGGAAGGAGACTAGGAGACCACTTCGGGGAATGTGTCAGGGCTATGGGGATTAAAGATCTCTTCAAGACCATAGTTTCTCTTTTCACCTCTATGCCATGATCATACTGATCTCTGTCTGCGTTCTCAAAGAGGGATTTCAGAACTCCTATTGCAGGAAGACATCCAAAACCAAAATTATTCTGAAGCTAGGATCACACCTTCCTCCTTCCCTGAATGGCAGACTCGTTTCCATCTAATCTTCTCTATTAATTTGCAGGTTTTGACTTCACACCACCTTAGTGTCCACCATGCTTCCTTTCCTCTCGCGACTTTTGTTCTCCCATGCTTTATCAGCTGCTGATTTCCTTTTTCTCACACCCAAAGAAGGCTCCACAGCTGAAATGTTGTGTTTCTTTTATTCTCTTTTCAGCATGGAATAAACTTTACTTGTCCCTTTGCAGCCTATGCATGCTGACGCTACCTACTTGAACTAGTTTTATTTAATCTCCCTGTGGCACTTTCACACCTCTGCTAAATTTGAGAAGGAATTGAACCTGAAAGATTTTACATTCTCTGGTTTTAGTGCAGTCTGGGCCACAAACGTGAATTGCTATTGACTTCCCATGGCCCTGCATCTCCTTAGACACTGTTGCTAACTTAGATAGCAACAGTAAATGTTGAGAACCTTAGATGTTGAGAACATCTTTGACCAAACCACTGCAGAGAGCAATGGGAAAAAAATAAAGCATTAATTTAAACCTTTTTCTGGTAATCTGTCATAAATTCACTTGTGGGTAAGGTTAATTACGAGACTGATAGTTAATTGCCTACATTTATCAACAGGCTTTTCTTATTTTATTTATAATGCTGAATGTTGTTTCAGGGAGACCATCATTTTTTTTAACCGAGATAATTTATCAGAGAAGAGGCCGCAAGCATTGATGAGAACAGTCCAGTGCAAGACCCCAATACAGTCTTTAAACATCACCAAATTAACACAGTTTTAGAAAGAAGAATAGAGTAAAATATTCAAAACATATGCAGGAAATGATAAACAGCTATATGAAATGTTTGAAGTATTTTATTTTACTTAGTATTAACTATGTGCTTTGTGTTCTTTGCAACCATGGTTTTGGCAAAATGGTTTTACGTCGGATGCCCTTCCTGACACAACCCTTTTAGTCGCATCTTACGACAGGCAGGGATACCCAGGAGGTATTCTGATCCCCCTCCCGAGGGATAAAGGATGGAGAAGGCAGAGTCTTGATTAAAGAAGAACAGATCAAGCAAAGATGGCTGGAGTACTTCAAAAATCTGTTAAATGTAGAAAATGAGAGGGAGAACCTAGTGGAGGCAGACGTAGTGTGTGGACCAATCCAAGAAATTTCAGTAAAGGAAGTGACAGAAGCTATAAAAGAGATGAAAGTGGGCAAAGCATCTGGACCATCAGGACTAGCAGCAGAACACTTTAAGAACCTCGATGAAGAGAGGATTCAGTGGCTGACGAGATTGCTAAACAATATTGCAAAGGAAGAGAGAATTCCAGAAGAATGGACAAAAAGCAGTATGGTTACCATCTACAAGGAGAAAGGAGACCCAATGGAGTGTAAAAACTATAGAGGAATAAAACTTCTGGAACATGGATTGATAACTCAGGAAGATAATCAGGATCCACAACTCACATTTTGGATTCTCAGCGGGGAAAAGCACAACAGATGCCATTTTTGTAATGAGACAGTTACAGGAGAAGACACTAGAGAAAGGGAAAAAGCTGTATGTGGCCTTTCTGGACTTGGAGAAGGCATATGACCGTGTGCCCAGAGAGGTGGTGTATTGGTGCTTGAGGAAGAAAGGAGTACCAGAAAGCATGGTGAAGTTAGTTCAAGCAACCTATAGAGATGCAACTACAAAGATGATAACACAACAGGGAGAGACAAAAGAGTTTGAATTCACAGTTGGAGTACACCAAGGATCAGCACTAAGTCCTTTCCTTTTCATAAACATTATTGACACACTGACAGAGGAGGTAAGAACAGAAGTGCCTTGGGAACTCATCTTTGCTGATGATGTGGCACTGATGGCAGACTCAGAAGTAGAACTACAGGAGAAAGTGTTCAAATGGCAGAGGAGTCTGGAAAAGGGTGGACTGAAAATGAATGCAGAAAAATCTGAAATAATGGTAATGGAGAGAAGAGGAGATACTATGACCAATGTTGAGGAGACAAATGGAGGAAAACTGAAACAGGTTGATGGCTTTAAATATCTTGGATCAAAACTGGTAAAGGGAGGAGAAACACTGGAGGCAGTAAAACAAAGAGTGAAAGCTGGATGGAACAAGTGGAGAGAAATAACTGGAATAATCTGTGACAGGAAAATTCCCAGAAAATTAAAGTGCAAAATGTACAAGACTGTGATTAGACCTGTACTACTATATGGAGCTGAATGCTTGGCAGTTGGAAAGAGGGAAGAGAACTTGATGAGAAGAACTGAAATGAGAATGTTGAGATGGATTCTGCAGATTTCAATGAAGGATAAGATCAGAAATGAAGAAATCCGTAGACGATGTAGGGTGGTGGATGTGGTTGAGAAGATGCGAGAGGCGAGGTTACGGTGGTATGGACATATCATGAGGAGGGACGTTGAGGAAGTAACAAAGAGGGTAATGGAATTTGAGGTGGAAGGTAACAGAGGAAGAGGCAGGCCTAGAAAGAGATGGATAGATTGTGTGAGAAAAGATATGGAGGTATGTGAAGTGAGTGAGGAAGATGTGCTCGACAGAGACAAATGGAGAAGAGCAACCAAAGCAGCTGACCCCAGGACAGTCTGGGACTAAGGCTGTGAAAAAGAAGAAGAAGAAGAAGATTAACTATGTGCTCAATAATTTGAGAAATTATTGTTTGTGCTGCTTTGAATTAGAGATAAAGTGACTTTTTTTCAGCTCCACTACAGTGGTACAGGAGAACCAAAGCTTTTACTATTGTTTTTCTTTATTCAGTCTAAAATGATACAGTATGGTGTATTGTCTATTTCCTAATTACATTGTTTTACTTAAATAAGCATTAAGACAAATATGCAGAGTGATGATTGGCCGAAGCCAAAGTGCAGGTTTTGGTGCACGTTTTAAAATGATATAGAAATGGCGATGGATGACAGGCTCAGGAAATACAAGTGGGATTGATACAGGCAGGATAAATGGACAGTTCACAAGGAGCTGTCTAAAGGTAAGGGAGGTTCCCCACTAAAAAAATAAAAGGGGAAGGCTGGCAAGCTAACACTGAAAATTGGTGGCTTCATTGAATGGTGTCCCAGTCTAGTTTGAGTGAAAGGTTGAGGGCATGTGGTAACTGGCAACAGCAGGAGGCAAGTTAGACTCAGGCATGACAGTACAGATGCAGCCATTCAAAATGGGTGAGGTATTTTGCGGCATACCCCAGTGGGCGCGGTATCACACAGTAACACGCAGTATCACGTGGTTAATTGCGTCATATGACGTTATGCCGGAAAGTATCCGGCATCACCTTGTAAAACCGCCAGGGGGAGCTTAACCTCTCATGTACAGCATTTGAGCTTTTAAATTTGAACTGTGTATTACAGCATGTTAATCATCAGTCATTAAAATGTTGGTATATTTTATGAAAGCAAGATTGCTCAGTTGGACAAAAGTACACAACCTAACTTTATCAGAAATATTTATGCATCAAAGCCTTTACCGAAGATATTACTAATAGCATTAATAATGAATGACTTTGGACAAGCTGTATACTCAAAGTATAATTTATTTAGCACATTTGTACAAGCACTTGGAATCTGTCCAAGCCCTACTTTGTCAGGCATTTTCTTTTACTTCAACGGGCATAAAAACTCCCTTGCTTTTAACAGTGCGTTTCATAATTTCTAACTATGAAAATTATTTAAAATGCGACACTTATCATTCAACTAGAGCTCAAAATATCACAAGGATCCTCAAGAGCACAGCAAAGACTGTATTAAAAGATACTTGTATGAGGTACATGAGGATCCAGGCTTTTTTATCAACGCTTTCTTTCCGTATACCAGATATTATGGAACCACTTCAGAAGGGTGTCAGCCAGTCAGATTCCAAGAATCGGTACTTTAAAGGAAAAATACACACAGGTATTCCATTTCTCCCTAAACATTTTAAGCATCGAAGTATTTAACTAACATGTGAAATAGCATGTGAAAAAGTGGTAGTTTTAAGTTTTTCTGCTAATATAATATGGAATCACGTATCTCAAGAAATTAATAACAATATGATTATATTCGTGTACTGCGACAGGGCTGTGTAGGGCTGTTTCGCCTCTCTCTTCATGCGACTTCCCTTGTAGCCCACTGGTCTACGTGCCCGATTACCAACTCAAGGGTTGTGTGTTCAAATCCAGCTGGTGCTGGACTTTTCTTTTAACAAACATTTCTTCGAAAAAATAGAATAGCAATATTATGGACAATCAATTGACTTTTATATTTCAAAATATCACAACATGATCGATTCTAAGTCATTTTTGATAACAATGAATAGTCACCTTCTTCCCTTCTGACAACGGTCCCTGCTTCTGCTTCCTGCTTCTATTGTGTGTGTGTGTGGGGGATCCCTTCAGATCTCCCTTCAGATTTAAAAGGTTATTAATCATATCTTCGGTGTCGCATCTTACAAGTGCAGCTGATCTTTTGCTGCCTGGGTGGGTCAACTATCACAAAGCTTTAGAGAACCTAACATTTCTATTATCAACAAATTGTAAATTTGTGAAAGAGTAAATTTTCATAGAGAAATGGAGGCTGCGGACAGTATGCGTTACAATATAAACATTTATATTGATTTAAATCGTGTTTTGATTTAAATCGCAAACGCGTGTTTAATTATATGTGTTTTTTTAATCATAATCAGACTAATGCAACATAAAAAATAAAACAGACGTGGTCCACCCACAGCAAATTTCAAAAGTCACAAGATTTCGAAACACGAGGGCGGCATAGCGGTCGGCTCTTGCTTTCTCGTCTATGCCGATGCACTGCAAGTACAACCCCCCCTCCATCTCTTGAGTGATGGGTAACAGTTGGATATCTGGGAGAATTATTCATCCCACTGGCGTCTGTGAATTCCGCTCTGTAAATGGTGCTTCCTGGGGGTAGATAGACGGCGGGGACAGCATCAACAAATTCCTGCGCGGTGGTGAGCGGAGAGGCCGGGATGGAGTGTCCTGAGGCGGTGTGTGCTCTGCGGGGGGCAGAGCTTCTGCCAGGCATTGCAACCTGCGCGGCGGGGAGAGGCACTTATCGGGAGACAGCTGCTCAACTGTTTGACTGCTGGAACATACTGTCTCCTTCCTCTGCATTTTCAGGGGTGTCTCTAGCCTCCCAATCCTCCCCAGTAATGCGTCATACTGCTCCCACTGCTGCCGAAAAGTCTCCACACAGGTGGTGCTTCTACAGGTTGGCACCCTGACCAATGGCCGAGAGCAGAGACCCACAGCCTGTGGCAAAATAACATAATTCATGTAAGAAATAAAGTCACACAGTAGTATTCATCAGTCACGGAACAGACGTCAAAATAAACTTTTCTTTTTTTCCGTCTTACCGCTTTCTTTTTTACCATCCTGGTGGTAGATTTTGAAGATCGTTTCACCCGTGCGGTGTTTTCTTGAAGAACAGGCTACGAAGAAATAATTATAATTGAATTTAAAATTCAAAACGGCAATAATACCTTGTAATATGCGCTGTAATCACGTATTTCAGATTAAGTATGCTGTATTTGCTTACCCTTTGCTCTGGAAGCTGGGGCGGCAGAAGCACCCCGTCTCTTCCAGTAAAAGGTCTTGGTCTCCATACTGTACTGTGGTCGCTGTAGTGCAGGTTCGCAGTTTTTCTTGTGATGGGAGCTCACCCAATCCCTTGGTGTATTTATGCTATATTCACATGTATGGCTAGAATGTGTTCATTGTCTTCCAATGAAAGGCGGGTGCCTTTTGCCGAAGTCGGGAGACATTAAAGGCTTGCCACACCCGGACTGTTAAACCAACGCATTAGCACATCAAAGCCCATTGAGGACCCGGGCGCAATAGTTGTTTTGTCCCTTGATTTACTGATCTGCATTAATTATGGAAATCGAGTTCCTGCTCCTTGCTGACGATCTGGTCCTGCTGTTGCCCACAGAACAGAGGCTGCGCCAGAACCTGGCACTGCTGGAGCAGCACTGTCAGACCTGAGCGCTGACAGTCAATCTGGACAAGACCAGAGTTATGGTTTTCCAGAAAATAAGCCAGACCTCAGGGAAACAGGTAAAAATTCACACTTAACAACACATTAACACCTAACAACAGGAGCAGGGACGAATAAGGCCAGTACCCACTATTGTTAAACATACAGAAAAGAATATTAAAGTATTGAAGTATTGGCTTTAGTATTAGCCATACAGAACATTAAAGTGCACCTTTTCCATTCAGAGGGTGCCTGAGCCGCTGTGTCCTATCTTCTGACAGTTGCCATTGTGAATGTCTGTAGAGTATATCTTATTTTTAGTTCTATATTTTTGTATTATATTCCTATTAATCAAACTCTAAGAGTATGTATCGGCTTGTCCCCTCCTCCCGCCCCTCTCTGTGTACAGTAGAGCCTCCTGTCCAGCCAGCACATGTCCACAGACATTCACAACAGCGACATATCATAAAACGTTTGCACATATAGTTAAATTATTAGTTGTTTTTCGTGAAGTTAAAAAAAAAACACTTGAATTACTTATCCAGTCTCTCGAAATAAAGTTATTTTTCAAGCAATGCAACAAACGTCGGGCAATGTGTTTTTTTTAAATCCAACATTGACAGCCACATCTTAAATCTTGTCAGTCAGCTCTTTTTTCTCTATTTGAATTGTGGCTTACACATCGCACAACTTTAAAAGCTAGAAAGACAGGTTTGATTCACATTAGCTGGCGAGCCTTGTTAACAAAAAAACAGACAATACACAGGGAGGGGGAGGTCAAGCGAGAGAGAGAGTTTTTTACCCTCTGTAAAACAAATCAAATAACCCGGGGCAGAGACTCTGGGGGGATCATTGCGTGGTACAGAGCGGATCTCAGTCAATTCTTATGGAATGTGTTTCCATTCTTCTTTTTTTTCAGCATGGAATAAACCTGTTACTTGATTCATATGCATGCCCTGTTCCGCCGGGGATTCAAAACATTTTTTATTTTTTTTAATCGGGTATCAAAGGGAATAGCAGTATAACCCTGTTCATGCACAAACAGTGGCATGTTACATTATTGATTTGAATGTCTCCTCTTGCCAAAAAGCTCTAAATTGCACTTTGAGCGTGGTTTTTGACTTGTTTTTAATTGCATTTTGAGCGCGGACAGCACATACAAGGGTTAATTGCACAATGAACTGCGCCAAGAAATTTAAAATAGTCTTCTTTAGGTGTGAGGGTAGGAGTGGACCGCAGCAGGCATAATCAGCAAACCAGTAAAACAAAGAACAGGACAGGTGAGACGTGTATACAGAAAGCGAGTGATCATACTCGTTTTATCTGTACCATACCATACAGTATATAGGTACAGAATTCAAGCTGCACCACTGTATCGCTTTGGTAAGGAGACGGACAATGGCCAAAATCATGAAGACTCTCTCACACTAAATAATGAAGATGAAAAGAAACGGGAAGTCAACACGGGACATTGTACAGCAGTTGGCTTCGATGGACATCTTCGTTTCTGAAAGCACAGTGAGATGGCATTATAAAGAGGAGAGGAGGCAAAGAGAATCTAAACCGAGGACGATTCAAAGGTAAATAAATTTCTAAAAATACCTTTCTTGCATGTAAATACAACTACACACATTATTTTTAAAACTAACTGTTGATCTCTTTTTTTTCAAGTCATATTGTGTGAGCTATCGACAAACTGACTGATGAAAATGATGAGCTACCGGTGATGCAAGTCAAAAGACGGCTATGGGCTGACCTCGGTGCGACCGTTAGCCCGACATCGATAAGAAGAGTATGCAGGAGGCTTGGATGGAGATACAGAAAAACCAACATATGCCCCATGATATGGCTAAAAAACAAAGAGGAAAGACTCAAACGAGCGCTCCAATGGATTGAACAGGGGGAGGTATTTCAGGATGTACTTTTCACCTATGAAACAACAGTGGCTCTGGAACAGTTTTCAACAATGGCATTTTGCAAAAAGGGGAGTTATGTGGACAAGTCAAAGCCCAAACATCCACTGAAGGTTTACGTCTGGGGGGGTATATCTAGAAGAGGCCCGGGACCACTTCTTATTTTCGAAGGAATTATGGAGCGTGAATTCTTCGAGGAAGTCGTGGTCACACAGCATGCCGCCCCATATATCCGGGAGCAGTTTGGATCAAGGCACCGTCTCTTTCAAGACAACGATCCGAAACACACAGCAGCAAGGGCGAAGCTTATAACAGAAGGAGTGAACTGGGTAAAAACTCCAGCCAAATCCCCAGATCTAAATCCGATAGAGATGGTTTGGCATTCATTGAAAGACTAGGTTCGGAAAACTGCTAAGCCCGTCGCAAAGCAGGAACTGATCGATGCGATCTGTAAATTCTGGGAGGAAGAACTGACCGAACAAAATTGTAACAATTTTATTAACAGGCTGTTTCGTGTTCTTCCTAGGATTGTTGACCGGGGCGGGGGACATTCTGGAATGTGAGTCTGAGATAGACAGTCTCACGTTTGTGGACAGTCTGTCCACAAACAAAACATCTAAAAAAAAAGTACAATTACTTTTTGTCAATGAAAACCGGTGTGTCTCTCTCTGCTGGATGTCTCCCTCTCTCTCTGCTGAATGAATAAAGACATTTTATTAAAAACACGTTTGTGTTTGTCTGGTATTTACTTTGGTCCCTTTTAATTGTTTTTTCATCTACTGTATTGCTTTGAGATGCCACTTTTAAAGGTGATATGTAAAATAAAGTTTTTTATTATTGTTATAAAGAAACATGATCAGATTTTCCCTGGTTCAGACCTAAAGATCTAAAGTCCTACACCTAACTTTCTTAATTTGATGTATTTAAAGCAGTGAACTACTGTAGGTGTAACATAACATTCAGAAATACAATCGAGAATAGTTTTGTGGTGTTTGTTTAGATGAAACGTTCCTGAAACGTATAATGTAACAAAATTAAAGACGATTAAAAACTGTAATCTTTCCACTTGAACTGTATGTCATAGGAAAATACAAGAAGTTTCTGCTTTGTGTAAGGATGGTATCAAAAAGTAATCTTAAGTGGTGAGAAAGCTGTGCTCTATGTATTTAAGGGACTTAAAAGTAAAAGGAGATGCTTCATATTGCTTGACTAATTTTAAAAACTAAGTTATAAATGCAGACGCTCCCTCGGTGCCGCGCTAGGTGTAAATATCAAAATGTACATTCGTCCCGGGCAGAAGACGAAGAGCTCCCGGCTGGGGTGCGCAGGGAAGAGCAGAACAGGAGTGAAAGTGGTCAGGGCAGGGTTTAGGAAGGCGTGCAGTCTGGGCAGGTATAGATTACACTTTTCTAAAACGTATTTGAAAAATAAAAACGAATACAATCTAATCCTTCCATGGTGTAGGTTCCATTGATTGGATTCCTCTGCTGGATGTCTCCCTCTCTCTCTGCTGAATGAATAAAAGTATTTTATTAAAAACGTGTTTGCGTTTGTCTGGTATTTACTTTGGTCCCTTTTAACTGTTTTTCCATCTACTGTATTGCTTTGAGATGCCACTTTTAAAGGTGATATGTAAAATAAAGTTTTTTATTATTGTTATAGAGAAACAAGATCAGATTTTCCCTGGTTCAGAAAAAAAGATCTAAAGTGCTACACCTAACTTTCTTAATTCGATGTATTTAAAGCAGTGAACTACTGTAGGTGTAACATACAATATAATTATAGCTTATTAATTTGTTTAGATATGCGATTCTTTTAATACAGTCTTTGCTGTGCTCGAGGGTCCTTGTGATATTTCGAGCTCTGGTTGAATGATAAGTGTCGCAGTTTAAAGTGTCCCAGTTTCAAAGTCAAAAACCGCACTCAAAATGCAATTTAGAGCTTTCTGGCAAGAGGAGAGACCCAAATGAATAATGTAACATGCCACTGTTTTTGCATGAACAAAGTTATACTGAAAATTCCTTAGATACGCGATTAAAAAAAGAAATTGAATCCCCGGCGGAACTTATTCCATAAAAATCAGCGCTTTTACAATATATATCGCCTTTAAAGGTGGCTTCTCAAAACACTTTACAGGATAAAAACAACAATAACAGCAACAACAACAATCTTGTATTTCATTGCACTTTGAAAACCAAGTAATAACTTAACTATATGTGCAAACGTTTCATATGTCGCTGTTGTGAATGTCTGTGGAGTGTATCTTCTTTGCCTGTCTGTCCTGGCTCTCTTGCTCGCCCTCCCCCCCTCTCTCCCTCAATTCAATTCAATTCAAGGTGTTTTATTAGCATGACAGATGGGTACAATTAGTGTTGGGTATTTACTTTGATTTGAGATTCCACTTTTAAAGGGGATATATAAAATTTTAACTAAAATAAATTGATATATTTGTCTTCTAAGTATCTTAATAAACTTTCAGCATAGCTTTCTTCCCGTTTAGATTTATTTTTCTTAACTAGTATACTTTAGATCTTTTTTTCTGAACCGGGGAAAATCTTATCATGTTTTTCTATAACAATAGTAAAAAAACATTATTTTACATATCACCTTTATGTGATATCACCTTAATGATGCGCAAAGAAATTTAAAATAGTCTTCTTTAGGTGTGAGGGTAGGAGTGGATCGCAGCAGGCATAATCGGCAAATTAGGAAAACAAAGAACAGGACAGGCGAGACATTTATCCAGAGAGCGAGTGATCAGAAAAAGGAACAGCTGTTACACCCAGGTTTTACACTCTCTCTCTGTTGAACAAATGAAAGCATTTTATTAAAAACCCTTTTTCGTTTGTCTGGGTATTTACTTTGTAATCTGTGGTTTACATCTACTGTATTGTTTTGAGATGTCACTTTTAAAGGTGATACTGTATGTAAAATAAAGTTTTTTATTATTGTTATAGAGAAACATGCTCAGATTTTCCCTGGTTCAGAAAAAAGACGATTAAAATCTGTAATATTTCCACTTGTATGTCATCGGAAAATAAAAGAAGTTTCTGCTTTGTATAAGGATGGTGTCAAAAAGTAATCTAAGTGGTGAGAAAGCTGTGTTCCTCAAAGCGCTTTACAGGATAAAAACAATAACAACAATAGTGGCTGGGCAAACGATTTTTTAAAATAGAAATACTAAATAAGATACTGTATAATGATGTGCATGAACAAAGTTACACTGCTATTTTCCTTAGATATGCGATTAAAAAAAAAATGTTTGAATCCCCAGCGGAACACATTCCATAAGAATCAGCGCTTTTATATATCGCCTTTAAACACATATTTAAAAACACGTTTACGATTTAAATCAAAACGCGATTCAAATCAATATAAATGTTTATTTTGTAACGCATAGGTGACTATTCATTGTTATTAAAAAGACTTAAATCCGATCATGTTGTGATATTTTGACATATAAATATGTTTGGTGCGAGTGAGGTTTTATTTAATCTCTGACCAAGGGAAACGTTTAATATCGTTTATGGCCTTTGCATGCGTTACAGTATGCTCCTATTCTTTTTATGCTCAGCTACTAAGATTTCCCTTCAGTGGTAAAATTCCATATGAATATTCAATACTACAACGGGCACAGTAAAGATGTTTACTGTAAATCTTTCTACGACAGACCAACGGACCACGAGTGCCTCTGTCAGTCAACCAATCACATACCGCGGTACCGCGCGTCATCTTGCGTCACAACGCGCAGCGCCGTAGCCAATTACCTCCGGTACGTGTCTGTACCGCGCACTTTGAATGGCTGCATCTGTATATAAACCTGAAAAAAAAACATTCCATTCATAATGACCTATAACAGTAAACATTTCTATATGTTACCAGGTATGTAACTTTGCTTTGTGAAACAGCCCTATCTTTATTTTTAACATGAATTTAACATTTTACGTACTGTGATATATAAAATTAATTTAAAAAATGAATACAGCATACAAATTAAATTTTGTCATTTAAAAAATATGTATTATTAGATCATTTCACGTGACAGCCCAGAATGCTCCCAGATGCTATGTTAAGCATTCACGGCACCATCTGGTAGTTTTACAAAATGCTGCAGTCCTACATCAGATTATTTTAAAAAATAAAAGGGTGTTGGGCTTTATAACAAGTTGTAACATACTGTACTATGTATGGCACGTTAGGCTTTGTGCATTCTGAGTAGGATCTGTATATTTATCTAATCTTTCAGTTTACTCCAAAGTCCATTATAATTGTATTAATTTTCCAGCAAAATACTATCACAAACCAAAAATTATGAACTTAATGTGCTAAGGAAATTAACAAAATAAAAAAAAATGCCTGATGAAAACCCCCTTTTGTTTTTCTAATCAATCAGCTTATGGATAAAGTTGTTCTAATAGGTAGAAATAGCTATCTCGAATTCTGATCTTTTAGAGATTTATGGATGTTCTTACTGTCCTTGTTTATTGCTATATACTGTTTCTTTCTGTCAATGAAGTGAACAATAGCCTTTTGTGAATTTGTTATGAACACCCACTTTATTCTCCATAAATATTATAAATGGGCTCTCGAGCACTGCCACAATTCAATGCAATAGAAAAGAACCTCAATGAAATATGTATTATTTTCAATATTTTCTCTTGTTTGTTTCACATTTTTGGAAGATGGAGAAAGTAATTCCAGGTGCATTCTTTATACAAATTAATGCGGATTTATTATATTTATATGTTTATATATTTATTTATAATATAATATTTTTATAATATATTCATATGTTTTTATATTTGTATGTTATATACAGATGCAGCCATTCGCGTTGTACCGTATACAAATTAGTTTATGTAATAGTATCCGGAATCACCTTGTAAAACCGCCAGATAGAACTAATACAGTTTAACCTCTCATGTACAGCATTTGAGCTGTCACCAGAAAACACTTAGTTTCGAATCCCGATCACTGCTGAGGGACAATCTTTATTCAATTAAGTTGTATACTCTTTTAAATTTAAACTGTGTATTACAGCATTTTAATCACTATACATTAAAAAGTTGGTATATTTTATGAAAGCAAGATTGCTCAGTTAGACAAAAGTACACAACCTGCCACCTTTATCATAAATATTTTTAATTATGCAGAAATATTTTATGCATCAAAGTCTTTACCAAAGATATTACTAATAGTATTAATAATGAATGACCTTGGACAAGCTGTAAACTCAAAGAATTACCCTGGCCCACATTCTTTGTAACCATCTTTGTAAACGAAAATACTTTTTTTCATTAACAAAAAGTAACACCGCAGCATTTGGTTGATCCGATCACGCATTCGTTTCCAATCATACAAAGTAAGTCTTGAGAATCTCTCTCTCTCTGCGGGAGTGCTGACTGTGCCGAATTTCACTCCACAAAGTCTGAGTCTCTGTGTCTACAAACCGGTTTCACAGGTATTTTCAAAGTAGAATAGGGCAAATCTTCCAATGAAAGACAGTCTACCTTCCCCCCACTGACAAATGCTTTCTTAGAAAAATAGATTCACAACGCAAAGCTGTGTCAGTCTTCTGTGTAAAAAAAATATTTAAAAATCTTTAAAGGTGGCTTCTCAAAGCACTTTACAGAAAAAAACAGGAACAAAAACAAATAAAAATAAACAATAAAAAAGCACCATTTCAGTGAGGGGGTGAGCCTGTTAATTCAAGCAAAGCAGATGTGAATTCATTTTTTGAGCCTTGATACAAGTCACAACAGAGTCTAACATATTTCAGATCGTCAGACATTTTCTTGACGGCAAAGGACTTGTGGTGGACTTTGCAATGCGTCCATTTCTGGAGCAACCTCTCTAATTCGTGCAACTACACCGCTGTGTCAGCTTGTCATCGCTCTAGCACGTCTGTATAAACATATTTTATCCAGTCGATGCCATTCTCTTCGATAATTCATTCAGAATTATGTGCTGTCCTGTAGTTCCTGTTGGTAGAGGCTTACAGAACAGAAAGTCCTCATGGTGACGTACCCTCAAACTAGTATCTAACGTAAATGAGCAAATCAGCCAAATCAACTACAGACTCATCTAATTGCAGTGAAAAGCATCTGCTCATCTTAACGCGCTCTAATAGTGTACTTTTGATATCATCCGCCATTTCAATAATTCTACAAGTGACTGTGTCTTTCAGAGGGGGCAGTAGGTCAAGCTGTTTAGCAGCTTTTTCTCCACACATAATACGTGTCAACTCTTTTGCCAGAGGTAAATAAGGTTCTTCAAAAATAGTGTGGGGCTTACCTGCTTTAGCAATCCGCAAGCTTGCATTTTTCCCCATTTCCGTTTCAGGAGTCTGTCTCAGAAGTTAAAAGATGTTTTTATTTCATGCACATGGGAGCAAAACACAGAGACACTGTGTATTTTTCTCAAATTAACCTAGAACAGTTCTATTTCTATAGAAATATTTTTCTGTTATCTATCACGCTTTCCTGTGCTCAAGATTACCAGCGTTCGTAGCACACATTTTTAAGCATTCCTGTTTTTACAACATTGGCATTGTTCCAAAATCACACACATTCTCCAATTGGTCATTTCTGTTTGTAGCACTCATTTCTATGCTTTCCCGTGGTTACAAGATTGTCGGTGTTCCAAAACCACGCACATTCTCCTACCTCCATATTTGCTGGAGATAGCTTTTTTAAATACAATTGGTCACTTGCGTTCGTAGCACGCATTCCTACAGGGTGGTAAAGAATTACATTGTAGCTTTGTGTCCACTGAAGTATTAGCACGCGCTGTATTGTAGTACGTAGGCTGCGTATTCGACACATACTAAAATAGAAAATATGAAAACCCGTCCCGATTTTTCAGCACACACAACAAAGTTCCAGGGTCATATAATGTACCAGCCGGCGGCGCTCCGCATATGTGCATATGCGGTACGCGTACCACAGTTTGAGAACCACTGGTCTGGATAATTGGAGGATGCACTGTTATGCTTCCTATGGTGATATACGGGTTTTTTGCACAAAGCCGTATTGAGCAGTATTTCTGGGAACATGTGTAGGATGAAAAATCGGAGGTTTAAAAAAAGAGAATTACAGATGCAGCCATTCAAAATGCACGGGCGATACCGCATTATTTTCCGGTACGCTGTACGCAGTCTACCGCAAGCTACCGGTAAATACCGCGAGTTACCGGTAAATACTGCTAGTTACCGTAAATTCTCCTATAATACGACAAGCAAAATAATAGTATCCGGAATTTCTGCAAGGTGGAGCTAATAAAGCTCAACCTCTATTGTTTGAGCTGTGGCCATCAGTCTTTAACGAAGATATTACTGTAGCGGTGAGGCTTAATAATAAGGCAGAATTAAGTGTTTCTGAGCTTCCCAAATGAGGCCCCATTTCTCTGTTCATCTCTGTGGTGCAGCCACAGAGAAACTATTCATGCAAGATGTTTTCTTTTGATAAGGACAGCTCCCACAGGGGGATGCACTTAGCTAAGCCTGGCTATCATGATCAATGGTCATCCATTGGCGCCTATCTGTCTAGGGAGTGCCAGTTGGACATCTGGACTGCATTACTAAGTGTCAGGACTAAGTGACTCATATCTCACCTTGATCAACCAATCAGGGACTGGTAGGGCCCAGTAACCCACGTGGGACTCTGATGCCCATGGAACTTTCAGCCAATCAATGAGCTGAAGTTCCTCCAGGTAAAAACAGGCAACACAGAGAGCCTGTAAGATTCATATTCAGATTCAGATTCAACAAGATTCAGTAAGATTCTGGAGAGGATTCTGTGGACTGTTCTAAAGGGAATTCAAAGGAGAATTCCAGGGCAGGACGGCCCAGGAGCAGAAGGCTCCCAAGGGCAGGACATTCTCGCAGCGCGCCTCCTGACCATCCTGAGACTCAGCCCGGACAACCACGGAACGGCCAGTGTGTCTGAGTGCCAGAACTTTCCTTTGTTCTAAGAGTCTAGAGTGGAGGTTGCCAGAGAGTAACCAGCAGCAGGCCTCGTGAACAGGTCGGAACTGTGGACAGCTGAATCACTATTCAGAACTAGCTCTTCATCAGGAACGAACCGGTCCTCTTCCTGACTTGCTGGGACCCACAGTCATCTTTTCTCCTGTGCACAAACTTTGCTAGTTAAAGCCAACAGTGAGCATCAGCAGCGCACCGTCGCAAGCCGCACAGCACAGCCTGGCACCGAGCCAGAGAGCGTGGATTGGACAGCAACAGCCTGCAACTGTTTCTTTGTGCCCGCAGGAGATCTGAATCCCCAAAGATTGGATGAGTATTCAACTTCAATGCATTACAGCTCCAGAATTCAATTGTTATCCCAACCAGTTGATATCAATTTAATTCCTAAGAGTTATGTACTTGTTTTGAGTATCTAATGTAGAAGTTGTAACCAAGTTCACTTTACGAAACGGTCTTAATGAATGATATACTGAACGTATGTCCTCTTGATATGTGTAACACTTCGTAACTGACTGAATATATATTTTGTATTCTGATAACCCTCTCGATAAGATCTGTTAGTTTTATATGCATATTCTATGTATTAATAAATGTATCCTTGTGTATTAGTACCTGTGTGTGCGCGTTGTTTGAGTTATGTCGCATGGTTGGATTCTAAAGCCATCAAAAGAATCAACTTTGTGATTTACTGCTACAATTAATAATTGTCTCAGTAAATGCCCAAACCCTACAGAACTGGTGCCTTCAGAGAGCCACTATGATTACATATTTGGCGTCCCTGAACCGGTTTTCCCTACATTATTTGGCGTCCCTGGGTGGGCGTGGCAAGACTGAAATGAGTCAACCAAGCGGAACAATTCATATAAAACGCCGCGGGATTCATACACGACAATACAGTGTGCTGAAAGCCGAAAGGCAGGAGAGCAGGTTGGTGATGTAGCCCTCACCCTTAGCCCTGAGAGGTCCTCTATTAGTGAGGATCTGCTTGAGCAGCTGTCACAGGGCCACCACCAAGTGCCCCTGGTGCAACATTCACAGGTTAGACAGGAGGTCTAGCTGGACGCTGAGACTACTGCGCTGTGGACACACCTGATCCCAGATGCCGATTCCCTCTGCTTTGACCCAGGGAACCTGCAGTCAGGTAACATTATTTCTCACAACTACCAGGTAGTGAGTGAGACTGACCTGATTGTTCCTGCCTCAACGGCAGGGTTGCCAACACACCCAGTCCCCCAGAAGGGACAGGGAATGAAAGCCGAGCCGGTTTTCTTACAGCCACCAGCTCAGTCTGTCAGTCTGAGTCTGACCAACAGTGGTTCAGCCAGACTGGAGCTGGATGGTAAAGTCACCCGCCTGCCAGTGCAGAACATCGCAAAGAGAGGTGTCAGAATCCCCGCCTGCACTGACATGGGCCTGGTGAGTGATAGTGGGTTCAAAGATAGTGAACTAGCTATCCCACTGCTGGGGCAGCTCCCTGAACCCCTAGCGAAGGAAGGGGGGAGCGAGCAGGTGTCCTACACCTACCCTCAGCGAAAGATTGTAAACATGCCGATAGAGGGATTCCTCAATCAGGAAGTGTGCAGGGTGGACCTGAACAGTGAGAATGGGGTAACAATCCCAGATCACTCAGGTGCTCCAGATGACCACTCAGCCAAGGCTCAGGCATGCTCCACCGCTGCACCGCTCCCTGCAGGGTTCCTGGAGCACAGGCATGAACAAATCGAAAAAGCAGATGCCCTGGAAACGGAGGAGCAGCATCAGCCGCTGCGTCAGATCTCCCCAGATTTCCAGGATGTTGGTGCCCAAGATGACACAGGGCATACTGAGAAAGACACCATGTACACGCTGCGCCAGCTTAGAAAGGCAACAGTCACTCAGAAGGAGATGACTGGGATCAGCCACCCGAAAAGACTTTTGGGAGGACTGATTGCTGCCACCACTGTTGTGCATTTGCTATTTCTGGTAGGTTTGTGCGCTACTGGCACTCTCACCCTGACTGCCCCAAGAAGGCAGGGGTCAGAGATGCCAGAGGGTAGTGACAGACTGTATCAACAGCAGCAAAAGTTGGAAAGCTTAGGGGAAACCCTACAGGCAACTTCCTATGCAACAGGGTTAATCCTTATTCCCCAACCAGTGGACATGATTGTTGGTGTTATACAGTGGGTTTATGCTTGTGTGCAACAGGCCAGAATGTTGACACAAGACCTGTTAAGGGAGTTTAGTGCCACTGTAGCCAGTCTAACCATGGCACAAATCCCAACCCACTTGATTCCACTCTTCTCAGTAGAGGAGCATGTGACATTAACCTCATTGCTCATAGCTCACCCAGAAGGCAATCCAAGATTGAATTTGGTTCCAAATCTTGAGATGGGTATGGCTACCAAAGCTATCCATTGGCTGTGTCTAAACGATTCACCAATGAAGGGTGTAAAGCTACTAACGAGCAGAGGGAGGTTAATGAACCCCATGAAGAGCAGGTGGGAAGTAAATGGCTGGTCAGCACACCACATTTAACTGACACTATGACTTGTGACAGGCATGATACAGCTACCGCAATGCAGCTACCTAACCAATAGTTTTCCTGTAAGTTCCCGAGGAGGCCATAGTACAGCATGGTGACTTAATACTGTACGGTCTGGAACCAGACAATATAAGACCAAGCTTGAGGTCTTGGATGCCTTCAGGTGCCACACTATTGAATTGGATAGAAATCCAAGAAACAGTAAGCCCTGAAGAGGTACAGGTAGTTAGTTTGCTTTAATGGAACAAACCTCCAAACCACCCTAGCAGATACCCAACACAGGTGTTGTGGTTTATCGGGGGCTGGGAACAGGAACTGTTGTTATTGTAACACTACTGCCAGGTAGCTGGATCATCACTGACAGTGTACTCTGAATGCTGTACTCTTGCATCAAAATGTACTCTGGGTAGCATGAATAAGTCAAAGGTAGCATGTCAAAAGAAAGGAAGTGACTTCTCCCCAAATATCTACTACAGAAGTATCAGATATTGACAGTGAACTTCCTCATGTGTAATTCCTAGACTGAGATAAT
Organism: Lepisosteus oculatus; assembly: GCF_040954835.1. Lineage (NCBI taxonomy): Eukaryota > Metazoa > Chordata > Actinopteri > Semionotiformes > Lepisosteidae > Lepisosteus > Lepisosteus oculatus. Next base: position 35,635,981 of record NC_090708.1, read on the forward strand.
GTCTCCTACCGTGTTTATACATACTCCAGATGTTATTCATCATGTTTGTTCCCAATGCTGGTTCCGGTATGAATTCTCGAGGAGTAATGTGGACATTTAATGTTAATGTTCTAATGGCAAGGGACGTCACTTAACTCTGTTTTGTTTTGAAGGCAACCATGCCTCGGGACCTCGTGGCCTTCAAAAAGGGGGGATATGTAGCGATGAGGCTTAATAATAAGGCAGAATTAAGTGTTTCTGAGCTTCCCAAATGAGGCCCCATTTTTCTGTTCATTTCTGTGGTGCAGCCACAGAGAAACTATTCATGCAAGATGTTTTCTTTTGATAAGGACAGCTCCCACAGGGGGATGCACTTAGCTACAGATGCAGCCATTCAAAATGGGTGAGGTATTTCGCAGCATACCCCGGTGGGCGTGTCACAGTATCACGCGGTATCAGGCTTTTCACGTGTGTCAAGTGACTAACTATCCGGCGTCGCCTTGTAAAACCGCCAGGGGGAGCTTAACCTCTCATGTACAGCATTTGAGCCTTTAATTTTGAACTGTGTATTACAGCATGTTAATCATCAGTCATTAAAATGTTGGTATATTTTATGAAAGCAAGATTGCTCAGTTGGACAAAAGTACACAACCTACCTTTATCAGAAATATTTATGCATCAAAGCCTTTACTGAAGATATTACTAATAGTATTAATAATGGATGACTTTGGACAAGCTGTATACTCAAAGTATAATTTCTTTAGCACATTTGTACAAGCACTTGGAATCTGTCCAAGCCATACTTTGTCAGGCATTTTGTTTTACTTCAACGGGGCATAAAAACTTCCTTGCTTTTAACAGGGCGTTTCATAATTTCTAGCTACGAAAATGATTTAAAATGTGACACCTATCATTCAACTAGAGCTTGAAATATCACAAGGAAAAATACACACCGGTATTCCATTTCTCCCTAAACATTTTAAGCTTCAAAGTCTTTAACTAATGTGATACCGGAGTCAACAAGCATACTTTTAGAATTTGATTAAAAGGGAATATAATATGGAATCGCGTATCTAAAGAATTTAATAATGGTATGATTATATTTGTGTACTGCGACAGGGCTGTGTAAGGCTGTTTCGCCTCCCTGTGCATGCGAGTTGTCTTGTAGCCTACTGGTCTAGGTGCGTGATTACAACGCACAGGTTGTGTGTTCGAATCAAGCTGGTGCTGGACTTTTCTTTTAACAAACATTTCTTCGAAAAAATAGAATAGCGATATTATGGAGAATCAATTGACTTTTATATTTCAAAATATCGCAACATGATCGATTCTAAGTCATTTTTGATAACAATGAATAGTCACCTTCTTCCTTTCTGACAGCGGTTCCTGCTTCTATTGTGTGTGTGTGTGTGCAACAGAGTAAATTTTTATAGAGAAATGGAGGCTGGATAGTATGCGTGAGAATATAAACATTTATTTTGATTTAAATCGTGTTCTGATTTAAATCGCAAACGCGTGTTTAATTATGTGTTTTTTAATCATAATCAGGCTAATGCATTTCTACATTTTCTGTATGAACCAGCTTAGAGATTCATACTGAAAGACAGCTTGTGTTTAAATTGAGTGTAAGGTAATTTTACTTACACTCAATTCCCTTAAACAAAGCAGAAGGGAAATCTTCTGCCCCTTATGCAAAACCCTTATGCAAAACCAAACCCTCCTCCCATCCCAGTTTACCCTCTTTATCATCCTCAAAATCTACCTCGATTTTCAACTTATAGCATTACTGCTTACTGGGTTTTTGAGGGGGAGGTGTCTTTCGCTGGAAATCTCGCCTGCTTCCACTACTGTACTCAACCCCCTCTCTCCCGGAGTGCTGGCTGTGATGAATTAAACCGGTTTCACAGGCATTCAAAGTAGGAAGTACAGTGTTAAGTGGTAGCTGGGCTACTCCCTCAATAGAATCGCTTTAACATGCTAATGCGTTGGTTTAACAGTACACTGGGCAAACGTTCCGAGGTCAAATTCTTCCAGCACGGGGGTACCTTTAAAGCAGAGACGACGGCATTGAATTTTTTTGGCGCGCCTTCTCTTTAAGCCCTGGCCAAATATGAAGACAGTACGTACAGTTATAATTCAAACGGAATTAAAAACTACACATCCCAGTTACCATGGTGGTGCTTGTGATCATTGCGTTTAACCAACGAAACAATGCGAAAAATCAGTCACATGACTTTGGGGCAGAGTTTCGAAAGTCCCTTAAATACATTGAGCACAGCTTTCTCACCACTTAAGATTGCTTTTGATACCATCCTTACACAAAGCAGAAGGGAAATCTTAGTGCCTGAGCATAAAAAGAATAGGAGCATACTGCAACGCGTGTGAAGTCCATAAACGATATTAATTTTGGAATTTAAACATACAGTATATGGCTGGTCTCGGTACTTTAAGGAAAACCTACACACCAGTATTCCATTTCTCCCTAAACATTTAAAGCATCGAAGTCTTTAACTAACGCGATACCGGAGTCAACAAGCATACTTTTAGAATTTGATTAAAAGGGAATATAATATGGAATCGCGTATCTGTAGAAATTAATAACGATATAATTATATTCATGTTGCAAAAGAACTGCAACAGACATAAAAACTCCCTTGCTTTTAACAGAGTGTTCCATAATTTCTAACTACGAAAATGCCAGGTGAAAGGATTTGTAAACATATTTTGTTAAAGCAAGTCAGTTTTTCCGCAACACATAAAATACATTTTTCCAAGAAAGTTTAGCCTTTGTCACTAATGAAACCACTAAATGAAGACATAAATATAGAAATCTTAAGATTTGTTTTATTTAATGTTGGTAGCAGGATGAACTGTCAGAGTGTATATTTTGTTGCAGATTTGCTGCACGATGTTAACAGTGAAAAGGGTATTTAGAAATGAGTTATTTCAAGATGAAAATTTTCAGAATAATTGCAAATCTAGCAGGATAGAGAAAGCACAGAAAACTGGCAGTTAGATTGATCAGATTAGTATGAAAAGTCATTTAGCAAAGGGAATGAGAAGAGTGACAAACTAGTATACTTTAGATTTTTTTTTCTGAACCAGGGAAAATCTGATCATGTTTCCCTATAACAATAATAAAAAAACTTTATTTTATATATCACCTTTAAAAGTGGCATCTCAAAGCAATACAGTAGATGTAAAAACAGATAGAAGGACCACAGATTACAAAGTAAATACATATAAGAAAGACAAGCAGTTAGAGGTGCTACCAAAATTAGAAAATGAAGCAGATATAGACACTAAGTCTTCTGAAAAGAAAGGTTCTGAGGTTAGATTTAAACTGGCCCTGGTGTGTGTATGTTTGTGTCTGTCTGTCATGTGATGGACTGGCGCTATGTCCAGGGTGTATTCTGCCTAGTGTCCGTCGCTTACTGGGATAGGCTCCAAATCCTCTGTACTGTATAAAGAGATTAGAAATGGATGGAAGTAAAAGCACTGTGTGGATGGAACTATACACAGTGTTAGAAACCCACTATGAAATGGCAGCATCTCACTGAGAATAAAATATTTTATAGTGCTGGCTTAAGGAAACAGCCTTTCCACCTCTCTTGCACATCAGTATCCATACCTAGTTATTTAAACAAATTGCCTCTAATTATAAACATCTTAATATGCTGGCTCTGTGGATCGGCATCAGCTATGCTTGCCTATTCCTTCAATTCATGTGCATCCAAAACACAGTTCAACGGTAGCAACTACACAAAATCTAAAATACAATCCTCATTTCAGTATCTATGTAAACATACAGTCTGTTAACTTCATCATCTTCATCAAAAGTATGCCTAACCCTATTAGGAAGTGTTCTTGTTATCAGTGTATTCCTCAGCTATCCCAAAATGATCTTCTTCTTACCAACATCTCTAGTCTTTTATCCTGCAATAACTCAGCCAACACTTAAATCTCCAAAACCTGCTTGTGTTAATTTCTTTAAATAACAAATATCATGTCTAAATACTGGCCATGTAATACTCTGCATTGTGGAATAATAGTTTATTTTAAAGGGAACTAGAGAAACTAAGAACTAGAGAAATCAAGAAAGGCTTTTCTTTTCTAGAATTAATAAATGCACATCCTGTTCACTGGGGAAATTAAATCCACACTGAGCAATCTTCAATATGTTCAGAATATGACAGCAAGAATCCTATCAGGGATGCATTACACCTGTTTTCAAGTCCTTGCATTGGTTATCTATCAGGTTTCGAGTCAACTTCAAAATCGTCATCCTCATTCAGTACCTACAGTATATGGCTTATTATCTGTCTACTCCCCACCTTTGTCCGTCTGACTCTGGTCTTCTAGCTGTCCTCAAGAACATCTACATTCTGTGGGTGACAGGGTCTTCTCTAGCTGCACCCCAGAGCTCTCAATTTGTATTTCCAGTGATATCAGTCATGTACCCTGAGTGCATTTAAATCTAACCTCAGAACCTTTCTTTTCAGATGACTTAGTGTCTATATCTGCTTCATTTTCTAATTTTGGTAGCACCTCTAACTGCTTGTCTTTCTTATATGTATTTACTTTGTAATCTGTGGTCCTTTAATCTGTTTTTACATCTACTGTATTGCTTTGAGATGCCACTTTTAAAGGTGATATATAAAATAAAGTTTTTTTATTATTGTTATAGAGAAAAATGATCAGTTTATCCCTGGTTCAGATAAAAAGATCTAAAGCATACTAGTTTGTCACTCTTCTCATTCCATTTGCTAAATGACTTTTCATACTAATCTGATCAATCTAACTGCCTGTTTTCTGTGCTTTCTCTACTCTGCTAGGTTTGCAATTATTCTGAAAATTTTCTTCTTGAAATAACTCATTTCTAAATACCTTTTTTCACTGTAAACATCTTGCAGCAACTCTACAACAAAATATACACTTAGCTCAACCTGACAGTTCATCCTGCTACCAACATTGAATAAAAAAATCTTATGATTTCTATATTTATGTCTTTATTTAGTGGTTTCATTAGTGACAAAGGCTAAACTTTCTTGGAAAAATGTATTTTATGTGTTGCGGAAAAAACTGACTTGCTTTTTCAAAGTATGTTTACAAATCCTTTCACCTGGCAATCTACCTGTAACTGACAGTTTGAGGTAGCCTATCGTGTAAATTTCGCTTTGTTGCTGATAGGTTAAGCTTTCGAAACTCTGCCCCAAAGTCATGTGACTGATTTTTCGCCCTGTTTCGTTGGTTAAACGCAATGATCACAAGCACCACCATGGTAACTGGGATGTGTAGTTTTTAATTCCGTTTGAATTATAACTGTACGTACTGTTTTCATATTTGGCCAGGGCTTTAAAGAGAAGGCGCACCAAAAAATTTCTGTGCCGTCGTCTCTGCTTTAAAGGTACCCCCGTGCTGGAAGAATTTGACCTCGGAACGTTTGCCCAGCGTACTGTTAAACCAATGCATTAGCATGTTAAAGCGATTCTATTGAGGGAGTAGCCCAGCTACCACTTAACACTGTACTTCCTACTTTGAATACCTGTTAGACCGGTTTAATTCGTCACAGCCAGCACTCCGGGAGAGAGGGGGTTGAGTAGTGGAGGCAGGCGAGATTTCCAGCGAAAGACACCTCCCCCTCAAAAACCCAGTAAGCAGTAATGCTATAAATTGAAAATCGAGGTAGATTTTGAGGATGATAAAGAGGGTAAACTGGGATGGGAGGAGGGTTTGGTTTTGCATAAGGGGCAGAAGATTTCCCTTGTAAGGATGGTATCAAAAGCAATCTTAAGTGGTGAGAAAGCTGTGCTCAATGTATTTAAGTTATTTAAAAGTAAAAGGAGATACTTCATATTGCTTGACTAATTTTAAAAACTAAGTTATAAATGCAGACGCTCCCTCGGTGCGCTGCTCTGGTACGCCGGCTCTTACACAGTGCCTGTCGGCCGTAAGCGTTACAATATACATACCCAACGCTGCTTGTACCCATCTGTCATGCAAATAAAACACCTTGAATTGAATTGAATTGAGGGGAGAGGGGGCAAATACTAAAGCCAATTCTGGCTCAATACCCTCAATGGGCTCTGAAGTGCTAATGCGTTGGTTTAACAGTGCGGGTGTGGCAAGCTTCCAATGTCAACTCGACTCGATTGGAAGACAATGAACGTATTTTAGCCCTAAATGAATTAATAGCAAACATGGTTTACATAAAATACATTTTTCCAAGAAAGTTTATAATAATACGATCTATAGTTGAAATCTGAGCCTACTGTAAATATAAAGGAAAAGCATTTTCAGAGAGCAATCACGCTGTGTTTATTTAGAAAAAGCGATTAGGTTTATTAGCAATCTAATTACCTATTCGCTTAAAACACTATATAAAATAAAGTTTATTTAGAGATGAATGATCAGTGTTGCAGTTTAAATAATTTTTGTAGGAGGGCTTGGACAGATTCCAACTGCATTTTTGCAATTTACATTGCATTGTCCAATGTTCTGTTGTGAAGAGGAACGGAGAAAGAACTGTCCACTGAGGAGCCCCTGTGTTACTCACTACCTATTCAGACACACAGTTCTGAAGTCTCACAGAGTGTGGTCTGCCTGTCAAGTAGTCAGTGGAGATCATGGAGGCATCGACTTGCATCTCCGCCAGCTTCCTCCTTAGAAGTAAGGGCTGGATGGTATTGAAGGCACTGAAGAAGTAAAAAAACATAATCTTTATGGTGTTGCCAGCCTTGTCCAGGTGTGAATAGGCCCTTTGCATCATGTATATGATTGCGTCCTCCACACCAACACTGGGCTTGTAGGCAAACTGTAGGGTGTCCAGTGATGAACTAACCAGGGGTTTCAGGTGGGATAAGACCAGCCTCTCCAGTGTCTTCATGATGTGAGAAGTCAGCGCAACGGGTCTGTAATCATTGAGGACAAAGGTGTACCCTTTCTTTGGTACCGGGACCAGGCATGATTTCTTCCAGAGAACAGGGACTCTCTCCAAGTGCAGGCTCAGCTTGAACAGTCGCTGGAGCACTCCGCTCAGTTGATCAGCACAAGCCCTCAGAACTCTGGGACAGATGTTATCTGGTCCTGTGGCCTTACCCCGGTGGAGCCTCTTCAGCTCCCTCTTCACTTGGTCAGCCAAGATGGTCAGCCTGGCCTGGGGGGATGGTGCTCGTAGCGCTGTCAGTGCTGCAGGTGTTAATGGCGGAGGTGTTGAAGAATGGCAGCCGTGGGGTCGGGGGGGTGAGTAGCTGGTGGGGGTTGTAGCTGTAGGTGGCCATGTTTGTGGGGTGATGGAGGAGGTGTTGGGCAGTTGCAGATGTGAAGGCTTAGGGATTGTACTGTATCAGTATCGAATGTGTGTTGCATTTTCAAAATTAAAGTGTTTAAAATGTATAATTAAAAAAAACTTGCAGCTTACTCAAAGATCCTAAGATGATCACGAGGAAGTGTATTGCATGTCTAATGGTCTAACAAAAACTACAGTATACAGTAAGAGTTGTTAAACCGGTTTTTATTTTTCGGCACAGCCAGCCGGCCCGAACCACACAGACACCAGCTAGCCTGCTAAAGCAACACAATTCACACTCAACCACATCACAGATCACAGATCAGCCCCAGTGTATGAGATATTGCTGTTTGATCTTTGATCTGAGCTTTAATAGACAGCTTATCTCTATTAATATAACTATCAAGTGGTATTAAATGCACCTTTTTTTGTTTAAATGACACTTTTCTAAAATGTATTTAAAAATAAAAATAATTACACTCTAATCTTTCCATGTTTGATCCCATGAGAAAGTAGTATACGCTCCTGCTTTGTTTAACGATGGTATAAAAAATAAATCTAAATAGTGAGAAAGCTATGCTTAAAGTGAATTGAGGGACTTAGACTGCAAAGATAACGATTTACATTGCATTGTCAAAGTGTGAATCGATAAAGGCAATTAATTAAACATGTAATTTTAATTAAAATGGGGAAAATGGGGTTAGACCAATAGACATGCAATACACATCCTCGTGATCATCTTAGAATTGTTGAGTACGCTGTAGAATTTAACACATAGCATTCAGAAATAAAATCGAGAATAGTTTTGTGGTATATGCATAGATTAAACTTTTCTAAAATATATAACAAAATTAAAGACAATTAAAATCTGTAATCTGTAATCTTTCCACGTGTAATGTCATGAGAAAGTACAATAAGTTCCTGCTTTGTCTAACGATGGTATCAAAAGAGAAACCTGTGCTTAATGATAATTAAGGGACTTAGAAGTCAAAGAAAATGATTTAAGTTGTTTAATTTTAAACACTAAGTTATGAACGCAAATGCAATTGGTGCTTTTTAGCCATTGTATAATACTGAGCTCCGCACTTCCTCCCTCTCGGTGCCCCCTCCCACTCTGACGTAGCGCAGTGGGCGGCACACTGTTTTCAGAGTCTCTGATTGGGGAAAAAAAGACCTGCTGATCTGTTCTACATACCAGGAAGACAACAGAATATGATTTTTTCTATTTGAAATGTGTGTTGTTTTTATGAAATTCGTGTATTTTAAACGTTTAATTAAGAAGTAAAAATCTTACAGCGTACACGGTGATTCTAAACTGATCATGAGGAAGAAAAATCACCTGTTTTTAGCACATAAAAAGTGGTTATTAACTATCGAAACCTGTTTTTATAGCTTTTAAAGTCGTCCAATGTCTAAGCAGTGTAGTGTGCTGTCACGAGGCACCAGTTCTGTAGGGGTTTGGGCATTTACTGGGACAATTATTAATTGTAGCAGTAAGTCTCAAAATTATTCTTTTAATGGCTTTAGAATCCAACCATGCGGTATCACTCAAACAATGCACACACACACAGGTAATAATACACAAGAATATATTTATTAATACATAAAATATGCATGTAAACCTAACAGATCTTATCGTGAGGGTTATCAGAACACAGAAGACATATATTCATTCAGTTACAAAGAGTTACATATATCAAGAGGACATACGTTCACTATATCATTCATTTAGACCGTTTCGTAAATGAACTTGGTTATAACTTCTACATTAGATACTCAAAACAAGTACATAACTCTTAGGAATTAAATTGATATCAACTGGTTGGGGTAACAATTGAATTCTCGAGCTGTAATGCAGTGAAGCTGAATACTCATCCAATCTGTGGGGATTCAGATCTCCTGTGCGCACAAAGAAACAGTTGCAGGCTTGTTGCTGTCCAATCCACGCTCCCTGGCTCCGTGCCAGGCTGTGCTGTGCAGCTTGCGATGGTGTGCTGCTCTCTGAAGACTCACTAGTAGTGTTGGCTTTAACTAGCAAAGTTTGTGCGCAGGAGAAAAGATGACTGTGGGTCCCAGCAGGTCAGAAAGGGGACCGGTTTGTTCCTGATGAAGCGCTAGTTCTGAATAGTGATTCAGCTGTCCACAGTTCTGACCTATTCACGAAGTTTGCTGCTGATGCTAACCTCGGGTGGATCCTCTGGTTACTCTCTGGCAACCTCCGCTCTAGACTCTTAGAACAGAGGAAAGTTCTGGCACTCGGACACACTGGCCGTTCCGTGGTTGTCCATGCTGAATCTCAGGATGGTCAGGAGGCACGCTGCGAGAATGTCCTGCCCTGGAATTCTCCTGGAATTCTCCTGGAAATTCTCCCAACAGTATCTCTGTGTTGCCTGTTTTTACCTGGAGGAACTTCAGCTCGTTCATTGGCTGAGAGTTTCATGGGCATCAGAGACCCACGTGGGTTACTCAGCCCTGCCAGTCCCTGATTGGTTGATCAAGGTGAGATATAAGTCACTTACTCCTGACACTTAGGAATGCAGTCCAGATGTCCATCTGGCACTCCCTAGACAGATAGGCGCCAATGGATGACCATTGATCATGATAGCCAGGCTTAGCTAAGTGCATCCCCATTTGGGAGCTGTCCTTATCAAAAGAAAACATCTTTAAATCAGCCTGCATGCATAGCTTTTCTGTGGCTGCACCACAGAGATGAAGAGAGAGATGAGGCCTCATTTAGGAAAGCACAGCAACACTTATTTCTATCTTATTAACAAGCATTGCCACTACAGCAGGAACACATCCTCATATCTAGTTTTTTATTTATTTTTTAAGAATTAAAAAAATAATTTGCCCAGCCTAATTTTAAAGACCTCTACTTGTGAAACTTTTCGCAGCCTGAACATAAAACTATATACACAATATTGCTGACAGTAGGAAATTCTTATTCTTTACTCAGCAGCTTATTAAAAACAGCACCCATGGTGTTCAAACCAATATTTTTTACACAGATGACTGACACAGCAGGGAAGGTGGACTGTCTTTCATTGGAAGACTTGCCTTATCCTACTTTGAAAATACCTGTTAAACTGGTTTGTTTACGAACAATGTAGAAACAGAGACTTTAGACCTTGTGGAATGAAATTCGGCACAGCCAGCACTCCTGCAGAAAGAGAGAGATAGAGAGATGCGAAATGCGAAAACCGCACAGCGCCAGGCGAATGCACAACATTAATGTAGGGCTTTCAGGCTCACATGGATTTGCGCCCTACACCCTGCAGTACCGCTGTGTACATACAGTACGAACATGTTGTGATATTTAGAAATATAAAAAATGTCAATATAATGCCAATAATATTTGCTTTTTTAGTTTTTCAAAGAAATTTTTATTTGTTAAAAGGAAACTCATGGTGTCAGCTGAGTTTGAACACATGACCTCAGGGTTATAAATCAGTCACTTAAGCTATCACGCCACCAAGGCAAGGCATGTCCAAAGAACTGAAACTGCAATACACATATCAATGGAAAGTCTTATACTACTGTTTGTGCAACAGTACATGAATATAGTTATACTGTTATTAATTTATTTAGATACGCAAATCCATATTATATTTCCCTATTAATACAATTCTAAAATTATGCTTTTGTTTAATCCGATAACGAGCATATTCGCAGAAAAGGTTAAAAAGATCAATGTTCACAAAGTATATAAACATACAATAATATGGTCAGAAGGAGCACGTAAAAACGTTTAGAAATAACCACATGTAAGACTTTGATGCTTAAAATGTTTAGGGAGAAATGGAATACTGGTGTGTATTTTTTCTTTAATATACCAAAACCAGCAATATACAGTTTATATTCCTAAATTAATATCGTTTATAACCTTCAGATGCTCCTATTCTTTTTATGCTCAGCTACTACCCCTTTAGTGGTAAAATTCCATATAAATATTCAATACTAAGCAGTTTAAGAGATTAAATGATTAAATCTTTTCACTACCGACCAATGCACCACGAGTGCCCCTGTCGGTCATTTTGGCCAATCATGTACCACGGTATGCCGCGGTGGTTTGTGGGTAGATACGTGCGGGGTTAGGGTTTGTACCGCGAACTTTGAATGGCTGCATCTGTATATATATATATTCATTCTCAAATTTATATCTGGAGTAGGAGACACATTTGTTGTGCCACAACTTGAGGAATTGACTGTTTACGAAAGAAAATAAAATGTTTGTTATACATTATACCGAGTAAGACATAACAAATCTGAAGTCTTAGACTGGATGTACAACGGGTGACTTTTATTTCAAGACTCTACCTTGCCTGTACTGTGTATACTTTTAAGATTATTATAGATTATTAAAGGATACATTCATTCCAGGAGAACATTGACTTTGAGATTAATTTGGTGGTGGGTTTAAATATTAATACAATACCCTTGTTATTTTTAACTCTCTGAATTTAAAACTACTTTGACGGTTTGATCAAAGTACAGTAAAGCATTTCCACACAGGACTAATGACACAAACAAGCAAAAAGAAAAGTATTTCAACATATAAGTATGTTCAGGTGGGTTAGCTGCGTCAGCATCCATAGGCTGCAAAGGAACAAGAAATAGGTTTATTCCATGTTGAAAAAAAGAAGAAAGAAAACACAACATTTCGGCTGTGGAGCCTTATTTAGGTGTGAGAATTCGGCGTTTTCTTTCTTCTTTTTTTCAGCATGGAATAAACCTATTACTTGTTCCTTTGTACTTCTGTTTTGCATTGCAATGCTAAACCTACTACTTGTTCCTTTGTTCTTCTGTTTTGCATTGCCGTGTATTGCCAGACCTAGAAAGCACCTAAGGTCACATAATGACACAAACTGTATTACCCAGTTGGGAAAGTTAAAATTGTCAGCTGCAGTCAATCTCCAGAAACATCAGCATTCCATATTTAAACTCATGGATAAATTATGCATCTCAGTTCCCTATGGGATGTATTGCTTCAATACAGCTAAATGAAGGCATTATGTTTCATAACCGTTTGCCTCTCCCTCATTGATCATTGATATAAATATAAATATAATCATCACTTGGTAGGACTTGGCAGTAGGAAGGTACAGTGTGCTAATATGCTTTCTTTAAGTGTATATAAAAAGGAATTACTGTATTACTGGTTACGTCAAATGTAATATACATTTATCCCACGCATTATTTTTTAATAGCTTGATTGATGAAATCAGGAGTAAAACACTATTCTGAAATGCACTTTTGCAAGTGTGATGAATACCTATCAAGATTGTGCTGCTGACTATGATAATGTAATTGACAGTTTTGTACAGAAAAATACTATTCATGGGGCATTCAGAGGGACAGGTGCTTCTTTTCTTTCCTTTATGAGACATCAGAGATGTCAAATGTTCACAAAGGACAGAGAAACTTGGATAGGAAAAGTTCAGGAGACTCACAAGCAAACTAACACTCTTTTCTTATCTTTCCATCTTATATTCTCTTTTCCCTCTTCTTTCCACAGTTTATCTGCTCTAGAAATTCTGCGACTCTTTCTTTTCCTTCCTACCTGTTTTATTTCATGATTTAAAGGACAAATGACTAAGAAAATTATTTGTATTCTTCTTCTTCTGTATTAGGTTGCCGAAGAAGACTACTGTGTCCTGTCTCAATGAATATCGCCCCGTGGCACTCACACTGATTATCATGAAGTGCTTCAAAAGGATAGTCATGGGCCACATACTTCCCACCTCTCTGGACCCCCTCCAGTTTGTGTATCGTCCCAACCGGTCTACCAATGATGCTGTATCCCTCACCCTTCACCTTGTCCTGTCCCATTTGGATAAGACGGACACTTATGTAAGAACGTTGTTCATTGACTTCAGCATTCAACACAATCATCCCCCAGAAACTGCTAGAAAAACCGAGTTTGCTGAATCTCAACACCTCCCTCTGCAACTGGATTCTGGACTTTCTGACCTAGAGACCTCAGAAGTCTGGATTGGAAACAGCATCTCTAGTACCATCATACTGAACACTGGAACCCCCCAGGGCTGTGTACTCAGCCAGCTCCTGTTCATGCTAATGACTAAGCACAGTGCAAATTATATCATCAAGTTTTTTGATGACACGACAGTGGTCGGCCTCATTAGTAACAAAGATGAAACAAAAAGAGGCTACTGAGTCAAATCCATTGTACTATATGAACACAGTTATTGATGTTTGCTGTATCAGGGGCATTAAACATCAGGAGTTCGATATCTGTCCCTGACCCCAGAAGACCCTGGAAAGATAGTTGGACGACCATCAGGAAAATGGAACAGCTAGGGTTAAGAACCAGCAACAGAGTTGGTCTGACCTCAACCAATGAACTACTTTCCTAAATAGTAGAAAAAATATAAGGAAAATGCTATTTATGTACTTAAGTCCTCAAGACCACGCTGGCTAAAGTGGATTTTGAGGAGCTGCTTTAACCCCACCACCCACCCAAAAAATAACAAAGGGGACAAGGTGTAATAATTTGTGCATTTCAGACTGTTATTAAGATTAATAGGTTAATTTAATTTCTGTTAATGGAGGGAGAGAAGTGCAGTATATTGGAACAATTCCATTAAAGGAAATGCATCCATTTAAATGAGAACTGGCTATTGAATAGAAAGCAGTTAAAAGAATGGTGAATGTACTATACAAACTGGTGTAACAAATCTAGCAGATTACCCCAGGAATTTGTATTAAAACCTTTTTCTTTTTGAATTTATTTTAAAATTTTAAATGATTCAGATTCTGGTTTGGTTAGCAAATCTAGTTAAATTTAAAAATAATACTGAAAAAGTAGAATAAGCAAAAGTAGACAAATGCAGGTTTCATATATGTAGCAACAACTAAATTATAATATAGTTAGCATTTAACATGAAGAAGCTACATACAGTACAGTATGACAAAAAAAGACAAGATATGTATATTAAAAAGTATCTGCAAGAAACTATAAGGATATTTGGTTAAAATTTAGAAATTAAGTAAAGGGATGTTCAATAGAGTGTTATGGTCTCATTTAGTGCATTGTATAAAACACTGCTTCTGATCAGCAGGAGTTTTCAACTACACATTGGCATGTTTGCCACAAGAAACTATGTTGCTATAAATTAATTTCAAAACATGGAGAGCTCATGTCATATATGGCATAGGTATTTGTATTCTGTATTTTCATTGTAAAAAGATAATTAGGTTAATTTATTACATACAGTACTTTACCTTGCACTTTATCAGGTGCTTTTACAGAAATATTGTCATGTTACAGAAATGTTATGCAGATATTAAGCAGCGAATAAAAAAGTTGAATTAATCACAATTGTTTTCTGTTTGTAATTAGAGCATTTGTTGCTTTTTACATCTTATCTTTTCACTTTCAACAGTAGAGAATTACTAAAAAACAATATCACTCATCTTTAATAAATGCAAACCAAATCTGTGCATACAGCCAAGCTTCCCTGTTGTGTGCGTTACTATAGAAACATTTCCTCTCTTCCTGTCTGCTTCTGTGCTCAAAGCAAGCAGAACATTAATGTTCTACAATTAGAGAGGATGAGGGCCTTTCAGACAAAACAAAAAATAACAAAAAAAATTTTATCAGAATATCTAAAAAGCTTTCAAGATGTCTATGCTTTTTTGTATTTACCAGTTGGGGACAAAGCAAACAACATCTGCATAAAAGGTGAAAAGGTAAAAGAAAAGGTCACATATGGATAATAAATCAAAATCCACCTAGCCAATTTGATCTTAGTTTAAATTGTCACTTGATGCTTCTTTATGAACTAGTCTTATAACTTAATTAAATTTAGAAATAATTACCCAGTGGGCATATTAAGTAGTGTGATACCTGAAGAAGGCTACATAGCCGAAACATTGTGTTTCTTTTCTTTTCAGCATGGAATAAACCTTAACTTGTTCCTTCATATTAAATAATCATTACGCTGTATTTCCACTGCAGTTGCTATTTAAGTTGTCAATTAATAAAAAATATTGATGTATGGTCCAATTTCATTTAGAAATACTTTAAAATAGTTTGGCCTATTTAGCCTTGGTTGTTTGGCAAACTTGTATGCATATATGCACACACACAATTATTATAATTTATTCATTTGTTTTCTTTTTATCCAAAAACTGAGTTTAATACACATTTAATACTGACATCAACAGCCATCTTAAGTGTATATAGTTTACAGTCATTGTTTAGAATTAAAGAAAATTCAAGAATTCAAGAACTTCAAATTTAAAACCAGATAATTTTCACTACATCAGGCCTACACTAATTATTCTTTTTTTCATTATACTGTTGCCCTGGCTTTTATGAGGTTTTCTGTTAACACAAAATCACACACTAGATCCTACTAATACCCTGCTTAAGATTATTAATGTATACCTTACATTTAAACCTGGACCTTTTACCTTTTCAGAACCATCTTTTTGTTAATTTTTCAGGAGAGATATTTCTGTGTTATAATATGATTTCTGTATTGAAACATGTTTTTTAAAGATTATATTGTATTATCTTACTGCAATCATTTGAAGTGGATAAAACAATTACACCAGCCTCTTTGCATGCAGGGAATTTTTTCCAGAGTATTTTAATAAATGTAAGCAAAGACATCCTTACCAAATTACATTTCTTTCCTGACAACCCCCCCCCCCAGTTCCCCCAATCCCCCCAATACCATGTCATTTGCAGGGGATGCAGTGTTACAAGTGAAGTTTGAGCATAAAAAGACAACATCCCCAGCAGGATCTGCCGGTAACCTTAGACACTGGGGTAATTCCTGGGTGCTGCTTTTGTGTGAGGCTTTGAGAGGTAATGCCTTTTACCAGTGGCAGCTGTTGAAAATGAGTGGGGTATTCATATCTTGTATTCATATGTTGGAATACAGAAGCAGTGAATTAACATCAATGAAACTGATCAAGTGCAGGAAGTTTTCTTTTAAAGAACAGATGGGTGAATGCAGACATAAGAACAGATGGGAGTTACCTCAGCTTTCTTATACCCTATGAAATGTAATTTTCAGAGATTTCTCAGTGTATAGCATTTTGATCAGAATTTCTGTGAGAAATATTGGAAGTCTGAAAATATAAGATATACAGTAGGAACCATTACTAATGTGAAAGAAAGAAAACATTAAATTTCTTGCCAGATTTTAATGGGAGATTGAAAAAATTGATGTAATTTTTTCACCTTAAATACACATGGCCCCCTTCTAGATTATGTCTGAATGAAATTGTGATTTTGAATTTAATGTACAAGCCAACTGTATCAAGTATCACAGATTGTAAATTATCACATCTTCATTTCACTTCAATTGATATAATTATGACTTTTACAATTTTCACAGAATCCTGTTAAAAAAGTTCTTGCAAACATTCTTCTTCTTTGTGTACTGTTAGTCTACAATAGATCCATGATTTTTTTAATCTTATACTTACCTCATTTTTCTAAGTAGATTTTCTTGTCTCTGTGTGTGATTATTTGAAACGTTAACATCAGCATTGTTTCAGCTGCCAATACATATTTAAAGACATAAACTCCACCAGCAGCCATATCACTCTGCAACTCACAAGTGGCAACCCACTGAAGCTAAGTAGCTGTGAGCCTGATCAATACCTGGATGAGAGACCTCCTGGGAAAAATTAAGGTTGCTGCTGGAAGAGGTGTTAGTGGGGCCAGCTGGGGGCACACATGCTGCGGTCCATGTAGGTCCTAATGCCCCAGTATAATGACAGGGACACTATACAGTAAACAGGTGACATCCTTTGGATGAGATGTAAAACTGAGGTCCTGACTCTCTGTGGTCATTAAAAATCCCAGGGCTATCTCAAAAGGAGTAGGGGTGTAATGCCGATATCCTGGCTGAATTTCCCACTGGCCCTTACCAATAATGGCCTCCTAATAATCCCCATCTATGAATTGGCTTCATTACACTGCTCTCCTCCCCACTAATAGCTGATGTGTGGTGAGCGTTCTGGCGCACTATGGCTGCTGTCGCATCACCCAGGTGGATGCTGCACATTGGTGGTGGTGGAGGGGAGACCCATTACCTGTAAAGCGCTTTGAGTGGAGTGTCCAGAAAAGTACTATGAAAGTGTAAACAATTATTATTATTATTATAAACCGCGGATCATTGTTCAAATTATTGCATCTCTTTTCTTTTTATTTAATTGCTGTCATTATTTGTGGGAAATATCTTTTAAAAAAAATTGTATTACTCTGATAGGTGACATTAGTCATTTTAAGTTTATTTGCACTTCATGAAGTTATTGTTTTATTTTTCAGATAAGTTTTAGAGAAAATAATTGTATTTTTATGCATGCTGTTATGAGTAAGTGCACAGTGGAACTATGGGACAATGATAAAAGTTTTTACATTGTTTGCACACACCAGCATGTGGAAATGCTGGTGCGCCTGGTTTTTGCAGTAAAAGCTTTGTGCAATAAATTCTACCTTCTAATTTTTCCTGACATACTCAAGCATTCTTTAGTGGGAAGAATGATATCCTCAGTGTTCCAGCTGGTAGCCAAATGGACACAAAAGCACTCCACCCCAATTATTTCAGTGGAGAAATACCAAATATTTCAGATAAGATATTTCACATCCCCATGGTATAAACTTATAGTTTGGGGTAACCCTGGTGAATGTAAATTACCTGTATTATTCACCCTCTGTGTACAACTAGGGCAATGTGGGAACCTTCAATTATAATCTTCAATTATTCCCTAATGATATAGTATATTCTTTTTTCGTTTACAATGTGGCGTTGAAATAACAGATCACACATTTGTGTTTTGAATGCATCTACATTGTTAAAATAAACTGCAACACAAAAGATAATAGCACTCCATATTCTATATTATTTTTTGATTCTATGTGGGTAGCAGGAATTTACCAATGTATTATTTATTCATTATCATGAATAGTATAACTAACTAGCTTGCTACTACTACTAATACAATACAGTGGCAGCTGCCAATGACATTACATGCCATAAAAGTAAGAACAAAATAACAATTAGAAACAGAGGATGTTTAACCATTCTATCCTGTTTGATAGTTATTTAACTGATCCGAGGTTCTTATCCAGACCTTTCCTAAAAGAAGGAACTGTATCACTTTCAACAACTTAACTGAATAGCTTGTTCCATACCTATAGTAAAGAAATGCCCCCTGGTCTGAGTTATAAAAGTGGTTTATACTGTTGTTCTCTGGTATTGTCACAATTGTAGTCCCTCCTCCTTAAGGGCGCTCCGGCTCTTTCACTTTGGACCTAATTTTGTGCACCTGCCCCTTGTTCCAGCCCTCTTTCCATCCCCCTTAAAAGCCAGACACTCAGTCAGTTTGGGGCTCTGCATCTGATTCCCATATCGTGAGAGCCCGGGACCTGTAATCCCCTGGCTCCGTTATGTTTCCGTTCCTGTTCCCCTTGCCGGTTCCGACCCGGTTCCTGTTTTTAACCTGTCTGTTGTCGGATGGACCGCTGCACTATAGTTCTTCTCTGGTGGTGATTTTCATTAATTGTGCTGTTTTTATTTTTATACATTAATTATATATTATTAGCTTTAGCTTATTTATCTGTGCTGTTCCAAAGCTAACCTTGAGGACCCCAGAAAATCATTTAGTTATTCCTCCCACTCAAGGCTTTATATTTTATTATAATTCAAAATCAAAGTAGTAAAAAACACTCACAAGGTCTAAGTAGCTCTATCTAGGAAGAGGAAAATCCTTAAACCAGTTTCGTCCTATACCCCACTGCAGAGTCATAGAACATTGCAATATACTTCTTTGGGGTTTGTGCAGACATCAGATGCAATAAAATACTGTAGATAACCTTGGATGTCCAAATTGTACACCTTTTGGGTACTGCATATCAGGGCAATAACTTTTGTTTCCTAAAATAAAGCTTATGTTCACAAAATAACACCAATACACGCTAGAATCCATTTGGATCTATGGTTACCTACCTGAGGAAATATTGTTTTCTACTGCTAGATTAACTGACTAAAAGAAAACTAAAAGTTTCAACATTGTGAATACAAGCAAACAATAAGACCCTAGATAAAAGTTCACAATTATTGTCTTTCAAATGATAATTTTAACATTACAATGCTCTTGTTACTGTATCACAATATGGAGTCAATGAAATTAAACTTTCTACAGGTATCATTCAAATTCTTTATAGATGGTCTGTACCTCAAGAAAAAAAGTCCCATTATGTCGTGATTGAAATAGAAACAACATTTACTGAAGTATTAATCCCCCCAAATCAATACTTTGTAGAAGCAGCTTTTGCAGCAGCTGCAGCTTTGAGTCTCTTAGATATGTATCAGCTTTACAGATCTTGATTTGAGGATTTTTGCCCCAATCTTCCTTGGAGTTTTGGTCAAGCTCTGTCTATGGATGGGGATCATAAGTGTATGTTCAAATCCTTCCACAGATTCTATGTGGGTTTAGACACCACTCCAGTGTTACTTTAGCTGTATTTGTGTGATGTGTGATGTGTGTGGCCCCTGCCACTGAAATGCATCTCCATAACTTGATGCTACTGCTGCCACCATGCATCATGTTAAGGATGGTGTTACATCGGTGGCAAAACATGACTATGTCAATTGGAGGGGTACAACAATCAAAATGTGAAAAAAGAGCAATTTGATATTGTGGTCATGCTGTAGTATGAGTTATAAGTCATACTATTTATTAATTGGGTATGTGTGCTCATTTCCTGCTAACAAATAAGTCTGCATGTTTGCATCTCTGAATAATGGGAAATGTTCCTGTTGTGCCAAGAAGGCATGAAGAACTGTGAACCTCTCAAAGAGAGATAAGAGTTGCCCAGACTTTGCCATAAAACCATTTGGCCATTAATAAAGTAAACCTCATGATTCTCAACACCAGGCACTTTGGTTTCAAGAAACTGGGCAAACATACCTTAAAATCATCCATATGTATCTTACAGTGGTGTGAAAAAGTGTTTGCCCCCTTGACCTGAATCCGATTGTTGTGGCATGACCTAAAAAAGCGGTTAAGGCTCGAAAACCCTCCAACGTGGCTAATTTATAACAATTCTGCAAAGATGAGTGGGCAAAAATTCCTCCACAGCGCTGTAAAAGACTCATTGCCAGTTATCGCAAACACTTGATTGCAGTTGTTGCTGCTAAGGGTGGCCCAACCAGTTATTAGGTTTAGGGGGCAATCACTTTTTCACACAGGGCCATGTAGGTTTGGATTTTTTTTCCCTTAATAATAAAAACCTTCATTTAAAAACTGCATTTTGTGTTTACATGTGTTATCTTTGTCTAATATTTCAATTTGTTTGATGATCTGAAACATTTCAGTGTGACAAACATGCAAAACAATAAGAAATCAGGAAGGGGGCAAACACTTTTTCACACCACTGTATATATCACAAACACAAAGTTTTACATTCTGTTGATATTACATGAAGATGTCATGTGGATTTATACTCAAAACAAACATAACCAACTGTATTAAACCTCAAGTAACAAGGGATATCTGAGCAAATGCCCATAGATATAACTTGTGTAGTCTTAATTTAAAGAGCAATTAATAATAAAACAGGTGAAAAGGTCAGAATTGTGATTGCAGCAAACATTATTTTAAGGATTTTGAATTTAGAAAACATGATTTGTTATGGTGAGTCTTGCTAAACCGAAGAAGGGTAGGATACTGTGCAGGTTCAGGAGGCTGGGTAACAACCAGAGAGTTACTTATTTAGTAGATTCGTAATCCAAACACATAGTCAGAAACCAGAAATCCTTTAACTGAGACAGAGTCCGAAAGCCAAGCAAAACTGTAATCCAAAGATGTAGTTGAAGCCAGAAACCAAAAGTCCTTTAACCGAGTCTTAAATCCAAGCAAAACCATATTCTGAGAAGCCAAGTCCAAAACAGGAAGGAGTCCGAAACTGAGTAGACAATCAGGATGAAAGTCCTAGAATAAGTGGAGCTCCATAGGTAAACAAAATACTGAGTGTGGAAGAACAGGTAAGTGGTGCTTAAATACATTGGGAGGAGATGGTATGTCGGGAAAAGAGCGATGTGGTAGGTTGGGTGATTATCGAAGTCTCCACCTACATCTTGATCTGGACGCCTGGGTTATAACATGATTCTGATCTATTCACAATGATTAAGGGTCTCAGTTTGGAAAACTGAGTCACCCTTCTAGTGGATGAAATGAGGTACAAACCCTTTACATTGCTTGTTTAGCACACCAGAATTTTGACCCAATAAATTAGCATCCTTCATTCCTTATTGATAAAAGGCTAAGAAGAGGAAGTACTGACTGTGCTGCCACATTACATACTTCATTCCTTTAAAGTGTATATCCAAAAAATGCAAATAAAATATAATATAAAGTACCATAATTATTTCAGGATAAGTAGACTATGCTTTTTTGGTATCATAAGAATGGGCAAAATACTAATTTTGGGCAAAACACATATCTCAGATTTGAATTGGCAAACCAAAACCCTGGCAGACCCTTTGGTATGTCTTTGTCTGAGGCTAATAAATAGAGCAACCCAAGAACTACAATTTGGAAGTCAGGCCCATGAGGAAGGAATTTAGATCCTGAAGTACTGGAAGGCAGGACTGCAAGGAAGGATGTTATACCCAGGAAGACTGGATGTTAAGACCCAAGGAAGCCAGCATGCAAAGGAGAATATATAGCAAAGAGTTAAACTGAACCAAGGGAGCCAAGTCTGATATGATGCTCCACTTTTTCCAGCCAGCATCCCATCTAATTGTGCTTTACAGCAATGCTGGATCAGCTCCTGAGCAGGGTCACAGGACTCCTTGCTCTAAAAATATTCCACAGATCTGATGATGTTTACTTCCCCGCAATCCAAGACATAGGCGATATGAACACACCAAGCTTTTCTAGATTGCACATTTCATAAAGAAATAGTTTGCCTTTACTTTGTGCTTGGGTTCAATCCTTGATAAAAATAGCACAAAACGTTTATCCTGATGAAAAGTTAATGTAACGTGATGCCTATTGCCTCGAATTAGAATTCAAGTTCTATATCTTAGCAACTTTCACTTTTTTCATTCTTTATTTTCCAAATATTTCCTCATCTTTTTTAATGACCTGGGACACGTGGTTTGGGTCTTATGTTCAAAAGTGCTTACAACAGGGTCTAAGGCTTAGTCACATGTGCTATTCTCCCAAGGTTTAGTCACATGTGCTATTCTCCCAATACTATGCCCATTGTGTTAGTGAGTGACTGGAGGTTCAAAACCGTCTGATCCACACCAACTAAAGCATGATATACATGCATATTTACACAGTTTAAACTTGAAAAGCAGTGTTTTTCTGTGCAGCAGCATAAACATGCTTTACCTTAAAAAATATTGTACTAAGATTTTTAGCTTTGTACAGCACAATGGGTCATTAGAATAACTAGTTTGATTTACATGCAAAGACAAATCTAATGGGGTTTTGAGTAGGAGGAAGGCAGTTTATATCTTTCATGTTTATATTGATTAGTCCATGTCATTAATACATTTATTAATATGTCAATACAGTATATATATATATTACTTGGTTTTTATCATTAGAGAAAAAGTCTTTAATGATCCTTATTTTGTTAAAAGTACGTTGTGTTACACTGCAAATAAGCACTATATAATATATAAGTATATACTTTATAAGCAACACAATTAAAACCAAGTGAACCCAGAGTCTGGGTTAATACTACTACTACTGAGGTGGAATCTTGAACCAAAGCCATCTCATTGCCTCTCCCACTAGCCTCCTCCATCACATCCTATCTCTCAAGGCATTTACATCAATTTCTGCTCCTCATTGGCATCTTCTTTCACTTCTTTTCCTCTTGGCCTCTTTCCCTCTGTATGCTCTTCTACTACTTCTTTTATTAGGTTTTAGATCTCTTCTCATTACATGGCCATACCACCGTAGTCTTCTTCCTTTGACAGTAGCAACAATATCAGGGTCCTTATAAAGCGCTCTTAATTCTCTGTTTTTTCTTCTTCTCCATTTCTTTCACTGGTCCAAAAATCTGTCTTAAGTTTTCAAAAGTTTACTCTCCATCTTTTTAGCTTGAGTCCACAACTCCGCATCATACAATACTATTGGCTGGATTATTGTCTTGTATATGTTTATTTTTGTTGTTCGTGACAGCAGTTTTGACTTCATCATTTTCCCCATAGCAAATCTCAATCTATTTCCAACCTTTGTATTCTTTGCTAGAATTTCTCCCCTATTCTATTTTCCTCTTAAACCACTTCTCCCAAATACTTAAAATCTTCTATTTCCCGCAGGACATTCCCTCTACTTCCAGAGAGCCATTTGTATTTCGTCGTCTACTTACAGGGAGGTATTAAGTTTTATCAATATTGATCTCTAAACCCACTCCTTTGGCTGTCTTCACTAAAACCCTTGTCTTGTCTATCAATTATTGTTCGCTTTGACCTATGAGTACTACATCATCTGCGTAGGCTAAAGTAGTGACCTTTCTGCCTAACTTAATTCCTGTTTCCATTTCTGTGACTTTCCTTATGGCTCTTTCTACCAATAAATCGAATAGCAATGGTGACAGCCAGTCTCCTTGTGTGATGCCAGTCTTTACCTCAAACACTTCTGATAGTCGCTCATTTGCTCTTACTCTGCATCTTACCCATCAATACAAATTTTGACTAAGTCTTATCAGTTTCTCTGGGATTCCTGGTATTCCCATTTCTCTTCAAATTGCTTTCCTGTCTGTGCTATCGTACGCTTTCTTAAAATCCACAAACAGGCAATGTATTTCTCGATTAAACTCCCAACATTCTGCCAATATTTGTCATAGAGTATGCTACTGGCCCACTGTTGGTTTATTCTTCCTGAAACAGACTTGTTGAAAACTTAAGGCTTCTTCCATGTATGGCGTCAGTCTTCTTAGTAGCATTTGGGTTAGGATTTTGTAAGCTATACATAGTAGCGCAATTCCTCTATAGTTTGTACACTGCATTGGTCCTCCCTTTTTGAAAATTGGACATATAACTTACATTCATTTGGAATTCCTTTATAGAAAGGTGGTGCATCTCTCTATAAAGTGTGTCTCCTCCCTTCTGCAGTATTTCAGTGTGCTATAAATTCCTGGGGCCATCCCTTTTTTTTCATCTTCTTGATCACTAACTTTACCTCTTCCAAGTTTGGATCATCCACTAAAGACTACATCCTGAGTCCTCTGTTCTTCTTGTGTGTTATTGGGGATCCTGTCACTATACAACAATTCTTCAAAATACTTCTTCCACTTTCCTAAAGCCTATTCTTCATCTGTTACCAAGTTTCCTTCTGTGTCTTTGATTATGTTGATCCTTGCTGTGTATCCTTTCTTGAAATATCTTGTGGTTCGGTAGAATTCTCTTGAGTTGATTTTGGACCTGTAATTTTCTGCCTGTTGTATTTTGCTTTCAATATATTTCCTTATCTCTCTACTTATGAGACTTTTGTTTTCTTTAAAAGTCTCTTCATATTCTTTGCATGTTTCTGGGTCGTTTTTGTTTGTAAGTAATTTATTGTTATAGTTTTCCTCTTCTTGATAATTTCTTCACACTCTTCATTGAACCAGTGCCTTCGTCCCTTCGCACTGTCCCTTTCAGGTTTAAAACCTCCTCCATTGTTTCTATTAGGTTGTCTTTTATTACTTTCCATGTTTTTTCAAGTTCTACTTCCTCTGTCCCTTCTAAAACTGTAAACCTGTTGTTCAAAGCAATTGAGAACTATTCTTTCTTGACTTTATCCTTCAACAAATTAAGTCTACTAGAAAGTTACCTTCTTTTTTGCTCTTCTTGGGTCATGATATCCTCTGACGAATCTTGACAAATGTTAAGTACTCCAATCCGATTTCTGCTCCCCATAAACTTCTGACATTTTTCACTATACTTCTGTGTCTTGCATCAACTAAGACATGATCAATTTGGTTATATGTTGCATGATCTGGGGAGCTACAAGTCCTATCAAAGCGAACCCTTGAAAAACAAACTTAATCCCCATAATATTTCATAGTGGACATGAAAGCATGGAACATAGAGTACACATGGAAACTTTTCTAAGCAAAGGGTTGTGGAAGTACAGCCATTGAAAATGCATGGTACAACCCCGTACCGCGTGAAATTACCCACAGTTCGTCGCGTTGTACCGCAGTACATGATTGGCTGGCTAAAATGACTGACAGGGGCACTCATGGTGCATCGGTTGTTAATGAAATTATTTAAACATTTAATCTGTTTACTGTGCATGTTTTAATCCACTTAATATTGAATATTTATATGGAATTTTACAACTAAACAAAACTTTTAGTAGCTGAGCATTAAAAGAAGAAGAGCATAACGAGTCTAAAGGTCATAGCATGACCTGTTTCGTTGGTTAAACGCAAGGATCACAAGCACAGCCATGTTAATATTGCATGGGATGGTGGGCAACTATTTCTTTTCTTTAAAAAAAAAATCAAATATGAGAAAAAAGAACATGACTTTAATAGCTATAAAAAACCCTTTTTATGTGCAAGAAATGGGTGATTTTTATTCCTTTTGATCAGCTTAGGATCTTTGTGTTAAGTGTTTTTTTTACTTTTTAATTAGACATTTAAAACACTTTAATTTTGTAAATACAACACACGTACTCCACTCTTTCTGTGGTGTGAAGCAGATCAGCAGGTCTCTTAGTAATAACATGAATGAATGAACCTCCAGACCATCTCCAGAACACTTGGAAAGGAGGGATTTTTTCGTGCCAGCCAGGTAGCGCATTATCTCCTCTCAGTAGGGGGAAGGGAAGTGGGCTGTAATTGCACTCTCCATCAACATTCCCAATAGTCACTGATGCAGCTTTGGTCAAGTAATTCCTGGTTTAAATTCCTGGTTTAAAGAGAAGAATGTGATACTTTGTGTATACGTTTTGTGTTGCATTATTATTTTACCTTACAGCGTTCACAAAGATTCTAAGCTGATCACAAGGAAGAAAGATCATCTGCTTTTTGTGAATAATATGTGGTGTTTATCTAAAATTTTTTATAGCTTTTAAAGTTATGCAAAGTCTTAGTTAGGCAGGGAAATGTCATTGTTTCTTATTTTTTATTTTCTTTGAAAAATGTTTAAAACATCACTTTCACCTTGCCATAACTATAGTGGGGGTGTAGCATATTTGGGGGCTTGTCCAGGATCTTTGTTTTGTTTTGTGGAGCCGATATTTTTAAGTTGGTTCACGTGTGCTGCACTTGGGGTTGTTTTAGTTTGTAGTGGTCCTTTGTATTACAGGTAATACAGTACTAGAATTTGTATTATGGGTAATAGTGGTGTCAATACTGGCTTTCAG
Organism: Lepisosteus oculatus; assembly: GCF_040954835.1. Lineage (NCBI taxonomy): Eukaryota > Metazoa > Chordata > Actinopteri > Semionotiformes > Lepisosteidae > Lepisosteus > Lepisosteus oculatus. Next base: position 35,662,613 of record NC_090708.1, read on the forward strand.
TTTAGAGGATTTTGCTCTGCACCCGACTTTGGAGCAGTTTGAGAAATGTAGCAAGGCTTTCAGTTTACTGGGGAGGTATCAGATGTTAAACTGAGAAAGGGATATAACTCCCACACCCCAGACAGACAAAGGTGATAAAGTTGATAAAAATCCATTCAAAAGGGTTAACACAAACTCAACAAACACAAACAGAGCTGCTTATGAGAGCAAGGTGACATTCTGCTTAATTACATTAGAACTACAGTACAGTCAGATTGATTTTAAGTTCTTTAAGCAATATTAGATATTTGTCAAATTCACCTACTTTGCATAGTACACAACTTCTGAAAAGGTACCTTTTTCTCTTGTACCTGTATGTATCAAAGATTTAATTTTTATAATTCTGAATTTTGGACGATATGCCTCAGAGACTCATTCATAGTATAATCAAAATAACTCCCCGCCCTGCCCCAGCTAGGTCTCACCTTTCGCACTTGCGAATCCCATGAAGTCAGATACTTACTGTGGATATACCGAAACAGTAGCGCACATTCAGATGCAGCCATTCAAAACAAGCGGGGTATGCCGCTGTAAAACGCGGTGGGCATGTCGTGGTATAACACGTCATAACGCAGGTCACCGTATAATCCTGCATAATAAAGCAAGTAAGATAATAGTATCCGGAATTACCGCCAGGTGGAGCTAATAAAGCTCAACCTCTCATGTACAGTGTTTAAGCTGTCGTCATCAAAGTCTTTACCGAAGATATTACTAATAGTATTAATAATGAATGACCTTGGATGAGCTGTAAACTCAAAGTATTACCCTGGTCCACAATCTTTGTAACTGTCTTTGAAAACGAAAATGCTTTATTTTTTCATTGACAAAAAGTAACACCACAGCATTTCGTTGATTCGATCACGCATTTGTTTCCAATCATACAAAGTAATTCTTGAGAATCTCCAATTCATCGTGCCTTTCACATGCTCATAAAGGATATTAATTTAGGAACATAAACATATTACTGTATGTAAACTGTACTGTATATGGCTGGAGTAAACAGAAGCATACTTTTGGAATTTGATTAATAGGGAATATAATATGGAATCACGTATCTAAAGAAATTAATAACTATATAATTATATTCATGTACTGTAGCACAAACAGTAGTATATAATGATCTTGTACAGTCTGTAAACTGAAAATGTATGAAGGAGACACGTTGCATTTCACCTCTTTTTACACTTGGAAGAACATTCCAATGTTAAGCTATTAACTTTCAGCATAGCTTTCTCACCATCTAAATTTATTTTTCATACCATCGTGAAACAAAACAGCAGCGTATTGTACTTTCTCTTGGGATCAAACGTGAAAAGATTTGATCGTAATCGTTTTTTTTAAAATACATTTTAGAAAAGTGTAATCTATACTAAAAAGTTCAGGTGGGTAGCTGCGTCAGCATGCGTAGGCTGCAAAGGAACAAGTAATAGGTTTATTCCATGCTGAAAAAAAGAAGAAAGAGAACAAAACGTTTCGGCCGCGGAGCCTTCTTCAGGTGTGAGAGAGACAGGGCAGTAGGCAAAGGTAAAGTAGCGGGAGAACAAAGGTTGGGAGGTTGGAGGAGTGAGAGGCGGGAGCAAGGGACAGAAAGAGAGGCCAATCAAGAGGTGTGAAGTCAGAATGGGTGCAGAGAGGTGTGAAATGAAACTTCCAATGAATGGAGAAAATTTAAAAGAACAGTACTCTGTCGTTAAGGGAAGGGAGAACGTGTGATCCTAGCTGCAGAATAATTTTAGTTTCGGTGGTCTTTCTGATGTATGAGTTCGGAACGTCTTTGAGAACAGAGACAGAGAGATTAGAGTGGTTGTGGCCATCAGAGGTGAAATGAGAAACAATGGTCTTGGAGAGATCTTTAATCTTCACAGCCCTGACGTGTTCTCTGAAGCGGTCTCCGAGTCTCCTTCCTGTTTCTCCAATGTAGATGGCTGGGCATTTACTGCAAGAGATACAGTAAATAAGGTTGCTGGAGGTACAAGATGTCATCTAAATGATCCGGAATTGTCCTGAGGGGCCTTGAATGAGTGTGGTGGTGGCTGTGTACTTTCAGGTGATACAGCGAGCTCTGTTAAAAGGGAAAGTGCCTGGTGTGGATGGTTGTTGAGGGTGGTCAAGGGAGCTGTGAACAAGGAGGTTACGCAGATTAGGTGGTCGGCGAAATGAGATGATAGGGCGATCAGAAAAGAGGGCCCCAATGGAGGGATCATCCTGTAGGATGGAAAAGTTCTGGTTAATGGTCCTGGGGATAGGAAGTGTGTTAGGGTGGTAAGGAAGCACCAAAGGAATGCGGTTGTTACGGCGGGAGTTCCTGATCGGGTTGATGGTCCGGGGGGTGTTTTTGGCTCGGGCAAGGGTCCTGTCAATCACACTGCTGGGGTATCCTCTGTTGATGAAAAATGAGTACATTTCGAGGGCTTGGTTCTCGAAGTCAATGTCGTCGCTGCATAATCGTCGTAACCTAAGGAACTGTGAAAAGGGAAGAGAGTTTTTAGTGTGGTTGGGGTGAAATGAGCTGTACAGGAGGTAGCTGTGTGAATCCGTGGGTTTGTAATAAACTGAAGTGGACAGTCGGGGGTATTTGATAGACAAGTGGATGTCTAGAAACGGAAGAGTGGTGGAAGATATGTTAACTGTATATTTGAGGGACAGGTGGAAGTTGGTGACATGGTGCAGGAAGAACTCAAGCTGATCATTGGAGCATGAGCATCAGCTTGAGTCCCCTGTCTCTCTCACACCTGAAGAAGGCTCAACGGCCAAAACGTTGTGTTCTCTTTCTTCTTTTTTTCAGCATGGAATAAACCTATTATTTGTTCCTTTGTCATCTATACTAAAAAGCTGTATTTATTTAATACCACTTGATAGTTATATTAATAGAGATAAAAATTAAAGTTGATACTGTTTAGACTTTTAATTATTTTAAACTGTATTACAGCATCATACTGTGTATTACAGCATCATACACATTAATCGTTACACCGTAGGGGTGTAACCCCGGCATCCTGGCCAAATTTCCCCATCTGCCTTTATCAATCATGGCCTCCTAACAATCCCCCTCTGTGAATTGGCTTCATTACTCTGCTCTCCTCCCCACTGATAGCTGATGTGTGGTGAGTGTGGTGAGTGTTCTGGCGCACTATGGCTGCCGTCGCATCATCCAGGTGGATGCTGCACATTGGTGGTGGTGGAGGGGAGTCCCCATTACCTGTAAAGCGCTTTGAGTGGAGTGTCCAGAAAAAGCGCTATATACGTGTAAGCAATTATTATTATTATTATTAAACAAGGCGGTATATTTTACAAAAGCAAGATTGTTCAGTTGGACAGTATAAAGCAAGTATGATTTTAATGTTTGTAATCGCTATTCTCTAACATTCCAATGTTAGTGCGACACTGAAAATATTATTAATAAACTTTTAAATCTGAAGTGAGATCTAAAGGGATCCACACAATACAGGTCCCTGCTAGAAATTCAGAGGGAAAGATGGTGGCATCACTGTGCAGGCGAGCAGACACACCCTCTAATGTCAGGCGTATGCGTTAAGTATATTTAGATCTTTGAATTAATATCATTACTGATTTATTCAGCCTCACATCATTGTCCAATAATACTCTTCTTGTGTCAAATTTTTAGTTAAGCAGGATTTGAGCTACAGACCATAAAAAAAAGGATTCACTTTTTTCACATATTGATGATAATGATATTGGTAACAGTTTGAAACTACTCGTTGTTATTCATAAATGACTTAGATTCGAACATGTTGTGATATTTAAAAATATAAAAAAGTCAATAGTGTCCATAATATTGCTATTTTAGTTTTTCAAATAAATGTTTGCTAAAAGAAAACTCATGGCAATAGCTGGATTTGAACACCCGACATCTCGCGTATAAGTCAGGCACTTAAACCATCACGGCACTGATACAGTCACTTGACAAGCACTGAAACAGCCGTACACATATCAATAGATATGTGTCTATACTACTGTTTGTGTTGCAGTACATGAATATAATTATATCGTTATTAATTTCTTTAGATATGAGATTCCATATTATATTCACTATTAATCAAATTCTAAAAGTATGCTTATGTTTACTCCAGTATATAGCGTATTCACAGAAAAGCTTAAAATTATCACTTTTCTCACAAAGTACTGTATACTGTATAAACGTACAGTAACATGGTCAGAAGGAACAAGGAGCACATAAAAACGTTTCCGAAATGACCACATGTAAGACTTTGATGCTTAAAATGTTTAGGGAGAAATGGAATACTGGTGTGTATTTTTTCTTTAATATATCCAAAACCAGCAATATACAGTTTATATTCCTACATTAATATCGTTTATAACCTTCAGATGCGTTATGCTCCTATTCTTTTTATGCTCAGCTACTAAAATTTCCCTTTAGTGCTAAAATTCCATATAAATATTCAATATTAAGCATATTAAAATGTGCACAGTAAAGAGATTAAATGATTAAATCTTTTCACTACCGACCAATGCACCAGGAGTGCCTCTTTCGATCATTTCGGCCAGCCAATCACGTAATGTGATAGGGCACGGTGGTGAAAATGCCTGTGGTACGGGTTTGACCGTGCACTTTGAATGGCTGCATCTGTAGCTATTAACGACAGTTTGTTTGTGTATTATATAAATATACCGTATATACAGTATGATACCGTATAGTTTTAAAGCCCCTTCATTTCAGTATGTGTTAAATACTTTGATTAATCAAAATTTCAATTAAATTTCTCAAACTGTAGATTTTCTTAATGCAGATGTAAACCTGAAAGAGGTACATCATGTTCGGAACAAGGTATAATAACTATTTTTGCACATCCAGTTATGTAAAAAATATAGCCAAAAACATTGCTCTAAAGCGACGTAGCATATTAGAAATTTTCAGTAATATGACTACATCTCTTTGTAAGCTTAACAGGGTGTGGTGCTTTTGGGCTGTCACTAGAAAACACTCAGTTTTGAATCCCGGTCAATGCTGAGGGACAATCTTTTTCTAATTATAGAATTTAAGCTGTACACTCTTTAGACTTTTGTTAATTTTAAACTGTTATTATACTGTTGCTTGTGAACATGATGTGCCTTTTTCAGGTATACATTCACATGAAAAAGATAAATTTTGGTAGTAGAAAACAAAAACAGTACTGTAATTAAATACTTTATATATTTTATGCATCAAAGTCTTTAACATGGTGACTTAAGGTGGTTTATGGTTTTAACATGCTTATTCTGACATGATAAAATGTATATACTGTACTTCATAAAAAGTTATTGTATAACTTTTTATCCTTTTCTAAAAAAATTTACAGTAGTAAGAACATCACTTGCTATAAATGTTAACAAAAGTTGTACTGATTTAATACCACTTGACAGTAATATTAATATCCGCCAACAGAAAGAAATAGGCCGGAGGCTCTGGCATGAGTTGACAGGATGTTTATTAAAGACACTGAGGGTGGTTACACACATAGGACAGGGGAGATACAGCACTGCACCACACTTACACAGACACAAGAGTGAAGAGGGCGTCTCCAACCCTCATCCCACTATATATGGGCGGGTATTCCCACCCCTCAGCTGCCGTTCCCAGCCTGCCTTGCATGCGCACATGGGCACTACATTAATATTGAATCGTGTAACTAAGAAGCTAAAGTATCTCAAGGGGTTGTTTTGGAAACATTTTGACATTTGTTTTTCAAAATTGTTATTGTCCTTATAGTGCGAATGGCAATGGACTGAAATGTAGCATACTACATCCAGGCGGTTCAAAGCCAGATCAGATCATTACTTTCGGTTTGTTTCTTAAATAGCCAAATACATAAAAATAGTTCTTTTTTCAAAATAGATTATTGTGTTTCTTTTAGGTTTACATCCGAATTGAGAAAATCTATATTTTGTCTTAATCCAAATTTCAGCAGCCAGTAATCTTAAATTTAATTTTAAATTTAAAACTGTATACAGTATATTGTACAGTACAGTACTGCACAGCCCAAAGATTTATTCTGGGAGGTTGTTTCTGGCAACAGTTGCTCCGACATGAGTGTGTGTTTCTGGATTCATTATTATATATAATAGTTTCACGATAAAGGATTTCTTCATAGAATTCTTTAAATTAAACAGGAGGGAAGAAGGGTTATTTTTACAATTGTCAGAAATTGGAGAACAGCTTATCAATATGTTGAAACCATGCCATAATAGTGAAGACAGATGGGTTACACCTTTAAGTGAGCGAGCGACTCTGTTGTTTACTAATGTGCACTGTCTAGGAACCAATGTTCTTGTTATGAGAACAAGAATAAGCACTTCCTTATTAAATGTCGAAATCCTGAAATTTGACTTTGTATTCCCCCCATTAGCTAAAATGGAGAAATTTAATGGAGATCGCTGTTTTATCAGACACTCTGACTCAAACCCGTGCGTACAGTGAAATAGATGTGGGTAATGTCAACCCCATTAAACAATGTGCTTTTTGCACAAATCCTGCTGAACTAGAAGAGTTGCAGAAGGTGATATGCTGTACATTATAAACTGGATTAAAGAAGGAAGTCCATGAAGTGAACACTGACACTCCACCAGACATCGTATGTGCTGTTTAACCATCAACAAGGACCAATGCGGTGTTTCCTTTTGTTATAGAGTTATTAGAAACAAGAACGGCATGGACAATGTTGTGTGGGTCTGGGGGAATTTTACTGTAAACTAAAGAGTTATAGAGGAGATGCGTTGGATATCACCTTATTTTACACTTGTAAGAACATTCCAATGTTAATGCGATATGAAAGATATTATTAATAATATTGGAAATGAATTATCTGACTTCCAGTAATGGTGTGTGTGGAACAGTGAGAAGAGAGTCCTTGCAGATGCAGAACAGAGCCACTGAAACATACCATCCAAGTTTTAATTTTGAGAAAAAGGTGCTTTTTCAAAAGTTGTGTACTGCGTAAAGTAAATTAATTTGACAAACAGCTAATTTAACATCTATCTGATTGTACTTTAGATCTCATATAATTGAGCAGAAAGACACCCTCCTCTTACAAGTGGCTGTGTTAACACACTGCACCCTTTTGAATGGATTTTTATCACCTTTATCAGCTTTGTCTTTCTGGGGTGGGGGTTGAATGCCTTCCTCAGTTTAACATCTGATTCGTCCCCAGTAAACCAAGAGACTAACTGCTATTGATAAAACAGTGTAATGTTGCCATAGCCAAAATGTAAATGTAGTGGCTCTCTGAAGGCACCAGTTCTGTAGGGTTTGGGCATTTACTGGGACAATTATTAATTGTAACAGTAAATCACAAAATTGATTCTTTTGATGACTTTAGAATCCAAACATGCGACATAACTCAAACAACGCACACACACACAGGTACTAACACACGAGGATACATTTATTAATACATAGAATATACATATAAACTAACAGATCTTATCGAGATGGTTATCAGAATACAAAAGATATCAGTCAGTTACGAAGTGTTACATATATCAAGAGGACATACGTTCAGTATATCATTCATTTAGACCGTTTCGTAATTGAACTTGGTTACAACTTCTACATTAGATACTCAAAACAAGTACATAACTCTTAGGAATTAAATTGATATCAACTGGTTGGGATAACAATTGAATTCTCGAGCTGTAATGCATTGAAGTTGAATACTCATCCAATCTCTGGTAATTCAGATCTCCTGCGGGCACAAAGAAACAGTTGCAGGCTGTCCAATCCGCGCTCTCTGGCTCGGTGCCAGGCTGTGCTGTGCGGCTTGCGACGGTGCACTGCTGATGCTCACTGACTGGCTAGTTAGCAAAGTTTGTGCACAGGAGAAAAGATGACTGTGGGTCCCAGCAAGTCAGGAAGAGGACCGGTTTGTTCCTGATGAAAAGCTAGTTCTGAATAGTGATTCAGCTGTCCACAGTTCCGAACCTGTTCACGAGGCCTGCTGCTGGTGCTAACCTCGGGTGGATCCTCTGGTTACTCTCTGGCAACCTCCCCTCTAGACTCTTAGAACAAAGGAAAGTTCTGGCACTCGGACACACTGGCCGTTCCGTGGTTGTCCGGGCTGAGTCTCAGGATGGTCAGGAGGCGCGCTGCGAGAATGTCCTGCCCTTGGGAGCCTTCTGCTCCTGGGCCGTCCTGCCCTGGAATTCTCCTTTGAATTCCCTTTAGAAAAGTCTCAGAATTCTCCTGAATCTTACTGAATCTCTCAGGCTCTCTGTGTTGTCTGTTTTTACCTGGAGGAACTTCAGCTCGTTGATTGGCTGAAAGTTCCATGGGCATCAGAGTCCCACGTGGGTTACTCGGCCCTACCAGTCCCTGATTGGTTGATCAAGGTGAGATATGAGTCACTTACTCATGACACTTAGGAATGCAGTCCAGGTGTCCATCTGGCACTCCCTAGACAGATAGGCGCCAATGGATGACCATTGATCATGATAGCCCCCTTTGGGAGCTGTCCTAGGAAACCTTATCAAAAGAAACCTTAAATCAGCCTGCATGAATAGTTTCTCTGTGGCTACACCACAGAGATGAACAGAGATATGAGGCCTAATTTGGGAAGGCTCAGAAACACGTAATTCTGCCTTATTAATAAGCCTCGCCCCTACAATAGTTAACCTGCAATATTTCTCAGACTGCTCCAAAACAGTCCGCAGAATAAAATCCACTAAACTGAAAGCCACGGTGGACACCACAATTACCCATAATACAAACTGCAGTACTGTAATACCTGTAATACAAAGGACCACTACAAATAACGAGTTGCCAAATATGCTACAATCCCACTACAGTTACGGCATGGTGAAAGTGGGAAGCTGATTTTTTAAAACATTTTTCAAAGAAAATCAAAAATAAGAAATTGGTCAGGCATGTTTCTGCCTAACATAGACACTGCATGTCTTTAAAAGCTTAAACTTTAAACAGTAGAACCTCAATTATATTCGCCATTGTATTTCCAGTTCCAACAGATACAAATCTTAACACAAATCCTAAACCTTTTAAAACAAAAGCTGTGAACTCTTCACGCTTCACACCTGCATGTAAAAATCCTTGAGGCTTACCATCCAAGGTTTCCTAATTTTTTAAAAAATGAAACATTTGGTTTGGATGAGAGAAACGGGTATGGGTATCTTTTGAGAAGTCATGCACTGATTGCAAATAATCTGATTTTGACCAACCTTAAAGAGCTAATTTTACATGACTGTACTGAAGTTTATTTCATTGAACTGTTCAGACACCTACAGTATGGGCAAAGCCTATCTAAATTTTAGGTCTGCTTCTTTTACGGTTTTGTGTTGTGAAATGTTTTTGCACTTGTGATTATTGTTATATTATTTTTTGTAAAACAACTAACATTGACACAGGTACTGTTGCTGTTCCTAGCCTCTCAGTAAAATGCGCTGAACTCTGCCAGAAGCAGCCCTAAGAATTTTTAACACCTTTATCAGCTTTGACTGTCCAGGGTGAGGTCCCCAGTACACCACTATGAGAGCATGAATGTTTTCCATCCCCATCCCCACACCCCAAGCAAAACTGTCTATTCTACATAACAAGCACACCAGGGTGCAACATTCCTTCCCTTTGTGACAAATAAGATGAAAGAAGGTTGTGAAAACAGTGACAAATCACTCTGAACAAAATACAATTTAAAAAAACAAGTTGTTTGAAATTATTAGTTGTTATTAATAAATCATTTAACTTTGAATATGTTGTGATATTTTGAAATACCAAAAAATTCAATATAGTTTCCATAATATTTACTATTTAATATTTAATATTGCAATTAATTTCTTTAGATAGGCAATTATATATTATATTCCCTATTAAGAGGATTATAAAAAAATACACTTTATTTTACTGCAATTACGAGGGCAAGTATTCACAGAAAAGGTTAAAACATTATAGCTTTTATAAAAAGTATATAAACTTAATATACTGAGACCAAGCAAATCAAAACTTTCCCAAAATAACCACAGTAAGTGACCGAGTGAAAGACGTTGATGCATAAAATGTTTATGAAGAAAGTGGAATAGTTGTGTATTTTTTATTTAAACTACCCACTACCAGCCTATATACTATACAGTTTTTATAATATATTTATATTACTAAATGAATATAGTTTATGACATTCAGAGACATTATGCTCCTCTTATTTTTATGCTCAGCTACCAAAATTTCCTTTTAGTTGTTTTAGTTGTAAAATTCCATATTAAGCAGATTTAAACATGCACAGTAAGGAGATTTAATGAAGCAATCCTTTCACTAATTACTAATGCACCAAAAGTGTTGGTCATTTTGGCCAGCCAATCATGTACTGCGGTATTCTGCAGATACATTTCAGTGGTACAGGGTTTTACCATTCTGAATGGCTACATCTGTATAATAGTGAACTATTTTTATATATTAGGCTAAGTAAAAAACAAACCAAAAGTAATGCTCTGATTGGGCTTTGAACCACCTGTGTGCAGTGCGCTACATTACAGTCCATGAGCATTACATTGTCCATTACTACTATAAGGACAATAAAAGTTTTGTTATCAAATGTTTCCAAAACATCCACTTCTGATATCTAACCTACTTAGTTACACGATTCCATATTAATATTACCATCAAGTGGTATTAAATCAGTACAATTTTTTTACAGTAACAGCAAGTGGTGTTCTTACTACTGTATGTATCCTTAGGAAAGGATGAAACATTATACAATAATGTTTTATGACGTACAGTATATAAATGCTTTAATGTTAGAACAAGCGCGTTAAAACATAACTCACTGTAATTCAACAAGTTAAAGACTTTGATGCATAAAATATTTATGAATAAGGTGGAGTACTGTTGTGTAATCTTTTATATTTAGCTACTACTACCATCTACTGTGTGTACATTAGGTATGTATTACGTTAAGCTTCTGTTTTTATTTTCCGCTACCAAAATTCACCTTTGTATTTTCATTATAAAACAGTCCACCTCTATAATACCTATAAGAGATCTATAAGAGAGACTGGGATCTCAGTGGGCAGATGGTGCCTTGGAGATAAAGTGGGCTGAGAGTAGCTTCTGTGAGGGTTTTATTTTTGGTGATCACTGTTTGAAGGCAATACCAGTTTTGTTTGCATTTTAAGACTGGTTTTGGAAGTGTTTGTTAATGAAGCCAAACCCAGTCACTAGGCCAGTAACACATGGTGTCAGGGGGGTATCTTGGCTTAAAAAGAAATTCTGTGACTGCATAGGATGCATTAAAATAACTCTGGAAATTGAGTCCTAAAACCATGAAAAAAAGAAGAAACTGAGTCAGTCAGACTTCCAATACCCCTGAAGAAAGAGGCATATTGGAGCAAGGTACTGCAGTACAGAAGGGTGGCAGACAACCCAGAAACACATTTGGTCAGACTCAAGCACAGAAGTTCAGGCAAGTTATTGAGTGTATGAAGGAACCAACCATTATGGAATCTTTAACAGCAACTGTCTGTTGATCCACCAGAAGACATTGGTTCCCTTTTAAAATGGCTGGCTGTACAGCAGGTGGAGATTGAAAGAAGGCGACAGAAGGATGAGAGATGACAGGTGGAAGAATTGCACAGGTTCATGGGAGAAACAACTGTGCAGACATAGCCAGCAGTGTCAGGAACGGAGGGAGATACTGAAAGCGCTAAAGGAAGCAGAACCTTGCACGGCACATTTGTCGGAGCCTGAGGAACTGTGAAAAAGGGAGAGAGTTTTTATTATGTGTGGGGTGGAAGGAGCTGTATAGGAGACAGCAGTGTGAATCTGTGGGCTGGTAATAGACAGAAGTAGAAAGTTGTGGATGGTTCATGGATAGGTTTATGTCCAGAAATGGAAGAGTAGTGGAAGAAATTCTAACTGTATACTTGAGCGATGGGTGGAAGTTGATGAAATGATGCATGAAATGCTGTAGTTTGTCGTTAGAGCATGTGGCAACACTGACACAGTCATTGATGTATTGTCTGTAGAGGACAGGGACAAAGGCAGTGTAGGAAGCGAAGAAGCATTCTTTTACCCATCCAACAAAAATATTAACATAGCTGGATCCCATCTTGGAGCCTGCTGACCTGGTGGAAACTCCACTGACCTTCTGATAAAAAGTTTATTAATCTATTAGCAATTAAAGGTTATTAATTTCTCTTACACCTTAATTAAAGATAATATATTTTGGTTCACAATATTTTAAAAACAGTTACATTATTTGTTTATACAGTAACCTAAAGACACACGCTTAAAATAATGTGCTTTATTATAGTACACTTATTTTGCTTCTTCACTACTCAACAAAAATGTTAATCTGGATATTATCAATCGACTGTTGAATAATAATGACAAACCTAATTCAGACGTGGATTTATAACAGATAACTGGAAAAAGTCCAAGATTAATGTTTTGTTCAGTTTTACATTGCTTTCCATAGTGGCTTGATCAAAGTTTGATTAAGTTAGCAACAGTGTCTAAGGAGGGGTAGGGCCATGGGTAGGTCATTAGCAGTTTTTTTTTTACTTTTGGAATTTAATTACACTCAAAACAGAGAGCGTGAACCTTAGATTCAACGTCCTCTCAGGGTGTAGCAATCCTGTGAACACTACCAAATGGAGATTAAAAAGCACTAGTAATACTTATCATTTATTAATGATACTTATCATTTGCCTACCAGAAAAAAAGACAGCAGCTGTACCACCCTGTAACTCACAACTGGCAAAACTGGCAAGTGAGAAGGTATCTTATGCTTATCACAAATCTCTTTGAACAGGTGCTAGCAATAGAGGGTTAAAGGATGTAAAAATGTGCTTGGTAAAACATATCAACCAATAAGAAAACACCACTAATCTAGCAGTAGGACTGTATAGAAGATATATTGATATTTGAAACTCCAGCCTAATTTTTTCAAATTTTGTTTATTAAGTGAGAAAATAAGTTAAGCCTTGTTAATGCATATTGTGTAAAAAAGACATCTCAACATTCAAAATCAAATGGAATATAAAATTTCAGACTTTTTTGATGAAGTGTCATTCAAGTATGTGCGGTTACAGGACTATTTTTTACTACTGAGTAGGTTTGGTGATATCTTCAGTCAGTTTGGCTACAATCATAAACTTTTTATCATCTTGTCTGCTACTTCTGAGTAGGAACCAATGAAATGACATTACATTTCTTCAAGCTTAGTAGAGAAAAAAAAGGTCTTTAACCATTCTCTGCTGGTGTACACTTAGTCACTGGAAAGGAATCAGCATCAAAGCAGAAACAATAGAACGCATTTTAATGTAAATGTAGCCAATGGATGTCATGCGAGGTTGTCCTAAAACATTTTTTTATAATGGTGCACTCTTGAATGCTTACGCATCTTAAGTGCAGACCTGCTCTATATTACAGAAGTGACAGTCCTGGACGGGTTTAGGGCTTAATGTGGCTTTTGGGACCTGCTGAACATCACCACAGCCAGACAGCACTCATGATGTAGACACCAGCAAGCAGGCCAGTGAAGTGGGTTTTGTGGTAATTGGACTAAATAAATGCATCTAGATGAAAGCAGTCTAAAAGAATGGCTGTAATAGTTGAAGTATGGATATCTGGATATTACTTCATGGAATTCTTAAACTCAGTAACTTTTCTTACTCATTGTGACATTACTTAGCTTGAGTAAGAATTTACCCCCTGATTCCACCTTTTTTATTGTTTTTTATCTAACCATTTGTTGCTAATCCTGCTACTGTTTAAACTTGTTTCTTAACTAATCTTAAATATTTGTAGTTCTTTCTCATTTTAATACCACTAGATAATAATTATTTAAAAAAAAAGATTTTTTTATCAGAATTTATTATACAGAGTGACTTTAATGATTAGAATTTAAAAACAAATAAACACAATTTAAAAAAATAATTTTGCTTTTGGTCTAAGGGTTGATGTGAATAGATGGCCATGCTTTTTAATCCTACCATTGGCAGTATTCAAGTTTGCTAACTCTTTCATGTTCATTCATGTTATTCATTTATTATTAATATCATTTTAATATTTAAATAATGTGATATGTTAACATCACGATTTTCTTTGGACAGTATACCATCTTGACGCAGTAATGAGTTTCAATGTGCAATGTGAATAGCTGCATTTGTATTACAGAGGCTAAGAAATGTTGTATCATATACTTTTTCTCTCAGTGTTCACTCCTTAAGGACTTTTGTCTGTGCTTTAAACTTGTTTGTTAATATTCAGACTAGTATTTAAAGGGAGTATGGTACAATAAAGCATGGTAAATGTCTAATTAACCTTATTTAGTATTATGGTCTCTGTTTCTGGTGTGAACAAGAACAATGTAATCTATTGCAATTAGTGTCATAAATTGAAAACGTGGTATATCTGTTGTGTTGCAGCTTGTTAAGAATCCCAAGTGGAAGGGACTGGAAAGTTACAAAAATGCTCAAAGAGACATGAATGCTAGGGAATCGAGCTCTCCTGAACAACAGAGGCAACGTGATAAGGGATTATATGATTATTAAACAACTAGATCCCAGCAGCTATATAACCCTGCTGCTCACAAGTGGCAACCCAGAGAATCTAAGCAGATGTAAGCCTGGCCAGTACCTGGATGGTAGACCTCATGGAAAAGCAAAGGTTGCTGTTGGAAGAGGTATTATTAGGACCAGTAGGGAGCAATGCCACTGAGGTCTGGGTGTGTCCTAATGCTCCAGTATAATGATGGGGACACCATACTATAAAAAAGGTGCTATCCTTCTGATTAGACTTAAAACAGTGATTCTGAATCTCCATGTTCATTTAAAATTTTATTAAGTGTGTTACCTTGGTGTCCTGGACAAATTCCCTTGTGTCTTTTACTAATCACGGCCTCCTAATAATCCCCAACTATGAACTGGCTTCAAAAATCTGTTCTCCTCCCCAGTAATATCTGACGTGTGGTATGCATACTATGTGCTCTTTGGCTGCAGTCAAATCATCCAGGTGGGATATTATTATTATTATAATACTTATTATTATACTTGTTCTTATGGCCGGCAGTGCATTGATACACCTGGCTAGACAGTATGAACAATAGGAAACAGGAAGCCTGACACTGGAACCAATACACCAGATGCTCAATTATTGATAAGAATAATAAGTCCACTGGCAGTTGGGTCATGTTTAAAGCTCCTGGAGAAAAGGAAAGACAAAAGAAAACAAAAAGGAAGCATTATCCAGATTCGGATTCGTGCTTAGCTCCAGGGCGATATGGAAGGTGGAGAGGTCCAGCAAGAAGGCCAGCCGGCAGGACGCTTATACAGGGAATGGTCAATTGAAGGCACACAAATGCTCGGCTGTACAGAATGTGCATTCTATGGGGGATGTAGGGGTTTTGTGCATTTGCTGGGACAATTATTAATTGTAGCAGTAAGTCACAAAATGATTCTTCGATGGCTATAAAAAAATGACCTTGAATAACTCAGCAACGCACACACACTGATACTATTACACGAGAATACATTTATTAGTATATAAAATGTGCATATAAACATAACAGATCTTATAGTGAGGGTTATAGAATACAAAAGGTATAAATTAAATCACGTAATCAGAGTTACAAATACCAAGAGAGACATACATTAAGTATACCATTCATTTATACCTTTTTGTTAATAAGCTTTGATGGCAACTTCTACACTAAATATTTTAAAGCAAGTATGTCACTCATAGGAATTAAATTGATATCAACTTTGGTTGAGAGAACAATTGAATTCTCGAGCTGTAATGCAGAATGTTGAATACTCATCCAATTTATATGGATTCAGATCTCCCATGGATACAAAGGAACAGCAACAGCTGTTGATGAGTCCAATTGGCATTCAGGCAGTCCTGGTGTGGCTGGAGGTGTGGGAGAAGGAGGGAGGGATTCCTGCTGCTGTGTGCTGGCAGTGACTCTCTGAAGACACGCTAATTAGTCTTGGAGGAACTAGCAGAGTTTGTGCACATGGAAAGTGACTGCGGGTCTGAGCAAGTCACACTCTTTAGATGGGAAGAAGACCGGTTCATTCCCGATGTAGTACTAGTCCTGAATACTAAGATTCAGCTGTCGACAGTTCTGACCATAGTTCACTCATTGATCAGGCGAGCATTCACGGTGGCTGGATCCTTTGGTTATGCACGGGCAACCTCCGATCTCAAGAACAAAATTAAGTCCTGGTATTTGGACACACTGGCCATCACGTGATTGTCTGAGATGAGTCTGAGAATGTCCTGGAGGGGCGCATTCTGGGCCCTGTGCTGCCTCTTTTATCTGGAGGAACTACAGTCGTTCCTTGGTTGAAGTTTCATGGGCATTACGAGACGGAGAGGCGGATAGGTCCAGCAAGAAGACCGGACAGGTCACTCACACTGTGGCAGTTTAAGTGAGGTGTGCCAATAACATACCATAAGCAACTCACACTCTCTGAGGGGTTTGCACCTGAGACCAGGTCAGTATGTGCCATCGAGTCTTTGGGGTCATGTCTAAGACCAAGCCAGGAATGCCAATCACAGAGAAGAGGTCCACTACAGGAACCTGGTCTCCATTCCTCTCACGGCTACCTAAGGTTCACACAGACTTGGGCAGGACTTCCAGATGGAGCTGAGGGAATGGAATCCCAGGAAATGGAAAGGCTCTGTTCTGTAGGTGGAAGGTGGCCCTGGAGAGAAAGAAATGTGGAGGGTGAAGTGGTGATCTAGAAAGTAGGGTTAGATATATTGCCAAGGTAGACTGAGAACAGATCTGGATGCCAGGTAGAGCAGAGGCAGTCTGCAGTGAGCACTGGGAAGGACTGCGTGGAGTGAGAGCTGCTCCACTGGCAGGGCGGAGACAGTCCAAGAAAGAGCAAAGGGTTCCAAGCAGAAGCACACAATCCAAGGTGAGCTCTGAGTTACCAGATGAAAGAGGCTGCTTGGAAAAGCCAGGATGCCATTAAGCTGTGCGACAGCAGGAGAGAAGTCCGGGGTTCCAGGTGGGAGTGGACTAGTAGGTGTGAAGGAACAAGTAAAGGTTTATTCCATGCTGAAAAGGGAAGAAAAGAAACACAAAGTTTCGGCTGTGGAGCCTTCTTCAGGTGTGGACTGGTATGAATTCCTGCTTTGGTAGCTGAGGTAGCTGCTTTGGTAGCTGAGGAAGGGCAGTGTAAGATGAGACATTTGAGCCTGTATAATCGAGGCTGCTTGGAGATGAAGCCAGGTTAACAGTGAGAGTGAGAGCCAGGAAATTAGACTGTTTGGCAAAAAGCTGCCAAACGGTCAGCATGAGAAAATGTCCGGAGGATAAGTTGGAAGCGTGTGGTGGCATTACTGACGGTGAACTGAATTGATTAAATGCAGGCACCCCTGCATTGTATAGGAGAATGAATTAGGAAATAATCAGACACTAACTGTGTTTAGAAGGATAGGCCAAAAGAAGGACTGTTTGCAGCAGTAAGCCATGGAAAACTGTAAGCCTTCTTGAGAATTCTGTGAGAACAGTTTCCCAGGGCAACAATCGAAAGAGAGACCTCAGGCATTAAAGCATTTTTAAACCAAATTCCACACATAATTTTGTACATAAGGAAATAATGCAAATGCAGGTATTTTTGGTGTCTGAACATTTTATGCAGGGATGTCTCATCCTACATTTATGGCTAAAATAATTATTTTACTCCCATGCTATAACCCAGTCATTCATTTCTCATACTATTGAACCATATTGAACCTCTGACCCTCACAATATAAAGGAGTTCAAAGTGAATGTGTAGTCTGTGTAGTCAGACTATCTGAAAGTCATGATTATCAGCTTAACAGACTAAAGGTTCATTAAGTGTATGCACTGCCAAGAATTAAAGATCCAAAATATGACATGCTTCAGTCAATTTGTTAAGAGAAGAATAAGTTATTCTATTGTTTCTGTATGCTGTTAAAAAGTTAACAGAGTGTGCTTTTTGTCAAAATCCTAAAAGCTTTTTTATCTTGAGTCTTAGATAATAGCTGCATCAGCATGGGTGGGCAGGCAAGGAACAAGTAATTGGTTAATTCCATGCTGAAAAGAGAAGAAAGGAAACACAACATTTCGGCTGTGGAGCTTTCTTTGCCTGTAAGAAAATAGGGCAGTCAGCAAATATAATACAGCATGGGAAAACAAAAGCCAGAAGAGAGGAGGAGACTGGAGCAAGGGAGAGGCAGAGTGGCCAGTCAAGTGGTTAGAGGTCTAGAAAAGTGAGGAGAGGTGTGTAACAAAACCTACAAATGAATAGAGAGAATTAGAAGAAAACAAGCATGTCATTGAGAGAAGGAGGAAGGTGTGAACTGAGTTTCAGGATAATTTTAGTTTCTGATGTCTTTCTGCTATAGGAGGTAAGAAACCTTACTTTGAGACATATCTGACAGAGGTGAAATAAAAAACTGGGCTTAGAGAAATTTTTAATTTCTGTGAAGAAATCTTTAATCTTCACAGCCCTAACATGTTCTCTGAGGCGGTCTCCAAGTCTCCTTCCTGTTTGGAAAACTGTAAGCCCTCTTGATAACTCTGTGAGAAAAATTTCCCAGGGCAACCATGGAAAGCTTTGAGTTAAAATCTACAACCACCTCAGCTCATTCACCCTGTATCTGGAGAGGTTTTCTTTCATATTGACACAGCAGATGTACGTAGACTTTTTAGGAAAACCAATATTAGGAAAAGTGCAGATCCAGATAATGTGTGTGGTAGGGTCCTAAAATCTTGTGCAGATCAGCTTTGTAATATTTTTAGTTTTCTTTTCCAGATGTCCTTAAACTCACAGATCATTCCATCTCTGTGGAAGAAATCTATCATTATTCCCATTCCTAAACTGCCAAGCCTGGTGGCCTTAATAGCTACAGGCCTGTAGCCCTCACATCTTTCCCAATGAAAACTCTTGAGAGAATAGTGAAGCAACACATCACAAAGATCACGCAAGCCCTCATCGACCCCCTGCAGTTTGCATACAGGGAAAGGAGAGGAGTAGACGATACAATACACATATTGTTAAATCTGGTCTATTAACATCTGGACCAACCAGGGACCTTTGTAAGGATTTTATTTGCTGACTTCTCCTCTGCTTTCAACACAATACAACCATTGTTGCTTACACAGAAACTCTCAAAGCACTTCAATCTGAATGGGAACTTGATAAGGTTGGTGCTAGACTTCCTAACTAACAGGTCTCAACAGGTCAAATTGGGGAAGTGCTTATCTGAAATTCGCTATACTTCAACTGGATCACCAGAGAGCTGTGTCTTGTCCTCTCTTCTGTACATTTTGTACACCAATTATTGCATAAGCAAACACACAGATAGACATCTCATTAAGTTTGCTGATGACACAGCTCTGGTCAGTTTATTAAAGAACACAAAATACCATAATGGTCCCATCCTTAATGATTTTACTAACTAGTGCAATGTGTTCTCCCTAAAGTTAAATGTTTCAAAAACAAAGGAACTGGTTATTGATTTTAGGAAAAATTCCACACCCCCTCAACCCACTATAATTGATGGTCAGCCAGTTGAAATTGTCGATGACTATACAGATGCAGCCATTCAAAATGCGCGGTAAAAACCCGTGGTACAATAACCTACCCACAAGCCACCACAGGGCACCGCGGTAAGTGCTTGGCTGGCCAAAATGACTGACAGGGGCACTCGTGGTGCATTGGTTGGTAGTGCAAAGATTTAATCATTTAATATCTTTACTGTGCACATTTTAATCCGCTTAGTTTTGAATATTTATATGGATTTTACCACTAAAGGGAAATTTTAGTAGCTGAGCATAAAAAGAAGAGGAGCATAACGCATCTGAAGGTCATAAACGATATTAATTTAGGAACATAAACATTACTGTATGTATGTAAACTGTACTGTGTATGGCTGGTCTTGGTAGTTTAAAGAAAAAATACACACCAGTCTTCCATTTCTCCCTAAACATTTTAAGCATGAAAGTATTATGAAACGGTACCCAAATATGCGATTGCTGTATAGAATGAATTTTAATTAAAAAAAATTATTTAACACGAACATTAAGCTGTTTACATCTTCTGCCTGAGAACAGTCACCCGTTGCTAACCAACGCAGAAACACAGCCACTAACTAGCAAAGAGAGAACATTAGCTACCCAATATGATAAAGAAATAAATGATTATTTTGTTTATTTCTTTTGCACATTTATTTGAACATTTCCATCGATTGTACAAGCACTTGGAAACTGTCCAATCCCTAGTTCATCATGCATTTTACCGGTCTGGCGCCGGTCTGTGTCTTCCAGGATATAATGCCAGCGAACTCTTGTTTTTATGTCCACTATAACAGACAATCTCCTTTGCTTTTAACCGAGCGTTTAATAATTTCCTAAAATGAAAATGATTTACTTTATTTCCCTCACGGGATCAATAAAAGTATCTATCATCTGTCTAAACTATGGGACAGAATTCTGGGGTCTCCCCATACCAGAGATTATGGTAGGGCTTCAGAATGGTGATTGGCTGACACCATCTGACACCCCTCTGATTGGAGAAAAAAGACGTGCTGTTTGCTATACATACTGTACCAGGAAGAGGATTTCTTTCTATTCAAAACGTGTATTTTAAAAGTTTAAGAAGTAAAAACCTTACAGCGTACACAGATTTCTAAACTGATCAGGATCGTTATCTTTGTCTTATGCATAATAATGTTCACCGCTCTGTCCAGCAAATTAATAATAAACTTTATTTTATATAGCGTTTTAAACGAATAAGTAATTAGATTGCTCATAAACCTAATCACTTGCTTTTTCTTTTTATTTAGGCTCAGATTTCAACTATAGATCGTATTATTAATAACCATAATAACAACCAACCAACAAAAACAACCATATAAACATAATACCAACCAAAAACATAGATAACAACCACAATACAAAATCAAATATATCAAACCATTTTACTCTCGCAAATTCATCCAATTATCATAATCCCGCCCCTTATGCAAAACCAAACCTTCCTCCCATCCCAGTTTATCCTGTTTATCATAAACAAAATCCACCTCAATTTTCAACATAAAGCATTACACAAAATCAATACCTCAACACTCCATACTCAACAACGATAATTCACAAACAGCCAGAACATGTAACTACACATTCCCAAACAGACCTAATTTCCATAGCCCCGCCCCTTTTGCAAAACCAACATCCCTCCCCTGTTCTCTCTCTCCCCTGGCGGTTGTAATTGTTTTTATTTTCAAATAAATTTTAGCAAAGTCATGTATTTTAAAAATCTTAAGATTTTTATGTTTATGTCTTTATTTAGTGGATTCATTAGTGACAAAGGCTAAACTTTCTTGGAAAAATGTCTTTTATGTAAACCATGTTTGCTATTAATTCATTCAGGGCTAAAATGTGTTCATTGTCTTCTAATGAAAGAAGGGTTCCTTTCGGCGTAGTCGGGTTGAAATTAGAAGCTTGCCACGCCCGGACTGTTACACCAACGCATTAGCATGTTAAAGCGATTTCATTGAGGAGCCTAGCCTTTAACTAGTAAGTACTGTACTTACTAGGTTTTTGAGGGGGGGGAGGTGTCTTTCACTGGAAATCTCGCCAGATTCTTCTACTTTGAAAATACCCGTGAAACCGGTTCAATTCGTCACAGCCAGCACTCCTGCAGAGAGGGGGGTTGTACTTGCAGTGTATACAGTACACGCGTTATGCTCTTCGTTAATGTCTAAGCCGGAACATATCATTATATCTCATTTTGTATTTCTTAAAAAAAATCGTTTTCCCAGCCTAACAGTATTGTTTTTAACCTGTAAAGCGCTTTGAGGAGCCACCTTTAAAGGCGCCATATACAATAAAGTTCATTATTATTACTATTGTAAATTTGCTGGACAGAGAGGTGAACATTATTACACAGAAGACAAAGATAGCGATTTACGTTGCATTGTGTATCGTGCTGCTTTAATACAGTTTTAAATAATAAAAAGTCTAAACAGTATCAGCTTTATTTATGGGTTTTAAATAAAGGTGATTTAAACGCGATTTAAATCAATATAAATGTTTATATTGTAACGCATAGGTGACTATTCATTGTTATTAAAATGACTTAAATTTGATCATGTTGTGATATTTAGAAATATACATTTGTTTGGTGCGAGTGAAGTTTTATTTAATCTCTGAGCCATACTGATTCTTCTGGAAGCCAGTTTCCGCCAGGGAGTAAAAAAAAAAAAAAAACACACTATGGTATTCTCTCCAATGCAGTGCAGTTAAAAACATACCTCTGATGCTGCTCCTAAATGAATATCGTTTATGACCATCAGAAGCTTTATGCTCCTTTTCTTTTTACCAGTGGATTGAAAAGGGATGATGTACTTCATGATGTACTTTTCACTGATGATACAACAGTGGCTCTGGAACAGTTTTCAACCATGTCGTTTTATAAAACGGGGAGATATGTACAGGTTACTGAAGCTAAAAGTTTAGCCTTTGTCACTAATGTAACCACTAAATAAAGACATATAGAAATCCCTATGTTACAGACTGTATATGGCTGGTATTGGTAGTTTAAAGAAAAAATACACACCAGTATTCCACTTTCTCCCTAAACATTTTAAGCATCAGAGTCTTACATGTGGTTATTTCGGAAACGTTTGTACGTGCTCCTTCTGACCATGTTACTGTTTACTGTTACTGACCATATTAAGTTTAAGTGCCTGTGGGCACTTTTCCTGTCCGTGGGGGTGGACCGTCTTTCATTAGAAGGTTAGTCTGTTCTACTCTGAGAATGTAGAGGGGGTGGAAAGTGCCCGCGGTCATTTAATAAGTATTAAAATTCGCACTGATTCCCTTGCGAAGATACGGACATAGGAATATTCGTGCGTGGTCAAAAAATGGCATAAAAACGACAAAGTGAAGGTTGTGAAAACATTCACAATGTACTTTATACACAAAGCAAATATACCCCCCCCCCTCTCAATTCAATTCAAGCTGCTTTATTAGCATGACAGATGGGTACAATCAGTGTTGGGTATTTACTTTGCTTTGAGATGCCACTTTTAAAGGTGATATATAAAATCAAGGCTTTAACTTGCTTTAACTCCGCAAGTCTGAGTTCTTGTTATGTATCTTTATAGCAGGTGGTGTACAGCTTTTTAGTATAGATTACACTTTTCTAAAATGTATTTAAAAAATAAAAACGATTACAATCTAATCTTTCCACGTTTGATCCCAAAATAAATCTAAACGGGGAGAAAGCTATGCTGAAAGTTTATTAAGATACTTAGAAGACAAAGATATCAATTTATGTTGCATTTGTCTGATTGTGAATCAAAAAACACATATATTTAAACCCGCATTTGCGATTTAAATTAAAACGTTATTTAAATCAATATAAATGTTTATATTGTAACGCCTAGGTGACTATTCATTGTTATTAAAATGACTTAAATTCGATCATGTTGTGATATTTAGAAATATAAATTTGTTTGGTGTGAGTGAGGTTTTATTTTATCTCTGACTCAGGGAAACGTTTCATTTTTTCAAAGAAATGTTTGTTAAAAAAAAGTCACGGCTCTAGCAGGATTCAATCACAGACCATGTGACATGGGAGTCAGGAACCTAACCCACAGTGCCACCAGCAAGGTCACATGGAGAGTGCTGAAAAAACACTACAGAAACATTATCAACAGACAATGTACAGCGTGTACTATTCTTGTGTTGTGGTACATGAATATAATTATATCGTTATTAATTTCTTTAGATACGCGATTCGATATTATATTCCCGTTTAATCAAATTCTAAAAGTATGCCTGTTGATTCCGGTATCACGTTAGTTAAATACTTTGATGCTTAAAATGTTTAGGGAGAAATGGGATACTGGTGTGTATGTTTTCTTTAAAGTACTGAGACCAGCCATATACTGTATGTTTAAGTTCCAAAATTAATATCGTTTATGGCCTTCACACGCGTTACAGTATGTTCCTATTCATTTTATGCTCAGGTACTAAGATTTCCCTTCAGTGGTAAAATTCCATATAAATATTCAATACTTAAACGGGCACAGTTAAGACATTAAATATACATATACATACTGTATTCTGTACAGTTTGCATACGGTAATATGTTTATGTTCCTAAATCAATCTATTTTATGAGCATGTGAAAGGCATGGTGAATCGATTCTCAAAAATTACTGTACTTTGCATGATTGGAAACAAATGCGTGATTGCGAAATGCTGTGGTGTTACTTTTACAAAGATGGTCAATGAAAAAAAGAATGTGGACCAGTGGACCAGACTTTGAGTTTACAGCTTGTCCAAGGTCATTCATTATTAATCCTATTAGTAATATCTTCGTTAAAAACTTTGATGGCGACAGCACAAACATGAGAGGTTGAGCTTTATTAGCTCCACCTTGCGGAAATTCCGGATACTATTATTTTACTTGCGGTATTATAGGAGAATTTACGGTAACCCGCGGTAGACTGCTTAAAGCGCAAAATAATGCGGTATCGCCCGCTCGTTTTGAATGGCTGCATCTGTAAGTACTTAGGACTGGTTATTGACAATAACCTAAAATGGGCCAAATGTTTTGACGATCTATAAAAAAGGCCAACAGAGACTCTTCTTTCTTAGAAAACTCAGGTACTTTAAGGTGGATAAAACTATTCTTAAAGTTGTCTACAAATCATTTATTGAAAGTGTCTTAACATACTGCTTCACTTGTTGGTTTGGCAACATAGGTACCAGTAACTGTAATAGGCTGGGTAAATTAGTAAATTTAAGTGGCAAAATAATTGGGAATAATCAAATCAACTTAAGCATCCTCTACAAACAGAGGGTAACTAAGAAAGCCAAAATCATCATGGAGTGTGTGTCTCACCCCTTCCATTGTGAATTCACACTTCTCCCATCTGGGAGATGCCTCTGTGCCCCCAGGTGTAAAACCAACAGACTCAGGAAATCTTTCATCCCCACTGCAATTACACTCTTAAACAATGCAAAGTAACTACCTTGTCTATTGTCTCTTGTTTCTTTCTCCTGTAACACTGCTGTATTCTCTTCCATTTTGATAATGTGTACTTTCATTGTGTTGTGTTTGGCTGTGCCGTAAAACAAATTTCCCCTAGGGGACAATAAAGCTTGAAATTGAAATTGAATTGAATTGAAATTGTTTCCCCAATGTAGATGGCTGGCCATTTACTGCAAGAGATACAGTAAATAAGGTTGTTGAAGGTACAATATGTCATCTAAATGATCTGGAAATGTCCTGAGGGGCCATGAATGAGAGTGGGTTTAGATATATACTTGCAGGTGATACACTGAGCTGTGTTGCAGGGGAAAGTGCCTGGTGTGGATGATTGCTGAGGGCGATCAAGGGAACTGTGAACAAAAAGATTACGCAGATTAGGTGGTTAGCGATATGAGATGATATGAGATGATCGGGCGGTCAGAAAAGAGGGCCCCAATGGAGAGATCTTTCTGTAGGATAGGAAAGTTGTCATTAATGGTCCTGAGGATATAGACGAAGGAACTGTGAAAAAGGGAGAGTTTTTATTGTGTTTGGGGTGAAATGAGCTGTACAGGTGTATGAATCTATGGGTTTGTAAAAGACCAAAGTAGGGAGTCGGGGATGATTAATGGATAGGTTTATGTCTAGAAATGGAAGAGTAGCGGAGGATATGTTTACTGTATATATGAGGGATAGGTTGAAGTTGGTGAAATAATGCAGAAAGAGTTATAGCTGGTCATTAGAGCATGTGGTGGCACCGACAATATTATCAATGTATCACTTGTAGAGGCCAGGGAAGCGAAGAAGCATTCTTCTACCCAGACGACAAAAATATTGGCAGAGCTGGGTCCCATTCTGGTACTCATGGCAACTAACTTGCCGATAAAAAGGTTATTGTAAGAGAATTCACTAAGTGTGTAGTGTGCTCTCACGAGGCACCAGTTCTGTAGGGGTTTGGGCATTTACTGGGACAAT
This sequence comes from Lepisosteus oculatus, assembly GCF_040954835.1. Classification (NCBI taxonomy): domain Eukaryota; kingdom Metazoa; phylum Chordata; class Actinopteri; order Semionotiformes; family Lepisosteidae; genus Lepisosteus; species Lepisosteus oculatus. The sequence goes on from NC_090708.1 coordinate 35,688,613, forward strand.
TATTAAATGTAGCAGTAAGTCACAAAACGATTCTTTTAATGGTCTTAGAATCCAACCATGCTGTATAACTCAAACAACGCACACACACAGGTACTAATACACGAGGATACATTTATTAATACATAAAATATGCACGTAAACCTAACAGATCTTATCGTGAGGGTCATCAGAATACAAAGATATATATTCAATCAGTTACAAAGAGTTACACATATCAAGAGGACATCCGTTCGGTATATCATTCATTTAGACCGTTTCGTAAATGAACTTGGACACAACTTCTACACTATATACTCAAAACAAATACATAACTTGTGCACAGGAGAAAAGATAACTGTGGGTCCCAGCAGGTCAGGAAGAGGACCAGTTCGTTCCTGATGAAGCGCTAGTTCTGAATAGTGATTCAGCTGTCCACAGTTCCGACCTGTTCACGAGGCTTGCTGCTGATGCTAACCCCGGGTGGATCCTTTGGTTACTCTCTGGCAACCTGTGCTCTCGACTATTAGAACAAAGCAAAGTTCTGGAATTCAGACACACTGGCCGTTACATGGTTGTCCGGGCTGAGTCTCAGGATGGTCAGGAGGCACGCTGTGAGAATGTCCTGCCCTTGGGAGCCTTTCTGCTCCTGGGCCGTCCTGCCCTGGAATTCTTTAGAATGGTCTCACACCCCTGGAATTCTCCTTAGAAATTCTCCTTCTTATTGTCCTGTGTTGCCTGTTTTTACCTGGAGGAACTTCAGCTCGTTCATTGGCTGAAAGTTTCGTGGGCATCAGAGACCCACGTGGGTTACTCGGCCCTACCAGTCCCTGATTGGTTGATCAAGGTGAGATATGAGTCACTTACTCCTGACACTTAGGAATGCAGTCCAGATGTCCATCTGGCACTCCCTAGACACATAGGGGCCAATGGATGACCATTGATCATGATAGCCAGGCTTAGCTAAGTGCATCCTCATTTTGGAGCTGTCCCTTATCAAAAGAAACCTTAAATCAGCCTGCATGAATAGTTTCTCTGTGGCTGCACCACAGAGATGAAGAGAGAGATGGAGCCTCATTTGGGAAAGCACAGCAACGCTTAATTCTGTCTTATTAACAAGCATTGCCGCTACAAGTATGAGTACCAGTTCTTCAAGGTGTGCAAGGGTGTGGGCGTGTGTGCATTTGTCCAGCGTGTGTTTGAGAGCTGTAAGACCGTCATTTTCTGGAATTACAGTGCAAAGGAATGTGATGTCCATGGTAAATCCATGGCGTGACGCAGTATCACGCGGTTAATCGCGTCATTTGACGTCATGCCGGAAAGTATCCGGCGTCACCTTGTAAAACCGCCAGGGGGAGCTTAACCTCTCATGTACAGCATTTGAGCTTTTAATTTTGAACTGTGTATTACAGCATGTAAATCGTCAGTCATTAAAATGTTGGTATATTTTATGAAAGCAAGATTGCTCAGTTGGACAAAAGTACACAACCTACCTTTATCAGACATATTTATGCATCAAAGCCTTTACCGAAGATATTCCTAATAGTATTAATAATGAATGACTTTGGACAAGCTGTTTACTCAAAGTATAATTTCTTTAGCACATTTGTACAAGCACTTGGAATCTATCCAAGCCATACTTTGTCAGGCATTTTGTTTTACTTCAACGGGCATAAAAACTCCCTTGCTTTTAACAGGGCGCTTCATAATTTCTAACTACGAAAATTATTTAAAATGCGACACTTATCATTTAACTAGAGCTCAACATATCACAAGGATCCTCAAGAGCACAGCAAAGACTGTATTAAAAGATACTTGTATGAGATACATGAGAATCCAGGCTTTTTTATCAACGTTTTCATTTCCGTATACCAGATTTTATGGAACCACTTCAGAAGGGTGTCAGCCAGTCAGATTCCAGGAATCGGTATTTTAAAGGAAAAATACACACCGGTATTCCATTTCTCCCTAACGATTTTAAGCATCGAAGTATTTAACTAACATGTGAAATGGCGTGTGAAAAAGTGGTAGTTTTAAGCTTTTCGACTAATATAATACGGAATCGCATATCTAAAGAATTTAATAACGATATGATTATATTCGTGTACTGCGACAGGGCTGTGTAGGGCTGTTTCGCCTCTCTCTTCATGCGACTTTCCTTGTATCCTACTGGTCTACGTGCCCGATTTGTGTGTTCAAATCCAGCTGGTGCTGGACTTTTCTTTTAACAAACATTTCTTTGAAAAAATAGAATAGCAATATTATGGACAATCAATTGACTTTTATATTTCAAAATATCACAACATGATTGATTCTAAGTCATTTTTGATAACAATGAATAGTCACTTTCTTCCCTTCTGACAACGGTCCCTGCTTCTGCTTCCTGCTTCTATTGTGTGTGTGTGTGCAATAGAGTACATTTTTATAGAGAAATGGAGGCTGGACAGTATGCGTGATAATATAAACATTTATATTGATTTAAATCGTGTTTTGATTTAAATCGCAAACCCGTGTTTAATTATATGTTTTTTTTAATCATAATCAGGCTAATGCAACATAAATTGATACTTTTAAAGGTGATATGTAAAATTTTTTATTATTGTATAGAGAAACATGATCAGATTTTCCCTGGTTCAGAAAAAAGACGATTAAAATCTGTAATCTTTGCACTTGTATGTCATCGGAAAATACAATCAGTTTCTGCTTTGTGTAAGGATGGTGTCAAAAAGTAATCTAAGTGGTGAGAAAGCTGTGCTCTTCAAAGCGCTTTACAGGATAAAAACAATAACAACAATAGTGGCTGGGCAAACAATTTTTTTTTGTAGAAATACAAAATGAGATACTGTATAATGATGTGCATGAACAAAGTTATACTGCAATTTTCCTTAGATACGCGATAAAAAAAAAAATGTTTGAATCCCTGGCGGAACACATTCCATAAGAATCAGCGCTTTTATACAGTATATCGCCTTTAAACACATATATTTTGATTTAAATCGGAAACGCGATTCAAATCAATATAAATGTTTATTTTGTAACGCATAGGTGACTATTCATTGTTATTAAAAAGACTTAAATTCGATCATGTTGTGATATTTAGAAATATAAATTTGTTTGGTGCGAGTGAGGTATTATTTAATCTCTTACCAAGGGAAACGTTTCATTTTTTCAATTAAATGTTTGTTAAAAAATAAAGTCAAAGTTCCATGGGATTTGATCACAGACCATGTGACATGGATGTCAGGAACCTAACCCACAGCGCCACCAATGCTGAGGGCTGAAAAAGCACTACAGAAACATTATCGACAGACAATGTACAAATTTGATAAAGCTATAAAATAATGTAATTATGCACAGAAGAAGTTTACAGCACAGTACAATAATAAATGCTGACCATGACTTTAGGAGCATAAATTACCTTACACTCAATTTAAACATAAGCTGTCTTTAGCCCTCTAAGCTGGTTCATACAGAAATGTAGAGAACCAGGCTCAGAACACACAGCTTCATTAGCTAATACATATGCAGGACAACTAGAGGAGACGTTTTACAGAGGATGGATTTTTATAAACATCCCATCAGTGACATCACTGAAGTCAACTCCTAGGTAACTGTTGTGTGGATAGTTTCACAAGAATCAGACAAAGGTTTAAGCATTGCTTGTTCTAGATAAAACTGCAAAAAAAAACAACAACCTATAATGTACTTCTTTGCAGCTCTGTTTGCCCAAATCATATATTCACAACGTGAAATTAGAAAATAATATTACGTAACCAAAATCCGCAATATGGAAACAGAGCCTGTGTAATTGTTGACAGATGATGTACTCGTAACATTTTTACAAGACGAACTACAACTTTTAAAAAATGACTTGTATGTACTTGATATCTCTAATCAATCCACTGCACTGCATTAAATCAAAACGAAAACTAAAACGCCCTGGGCATACCGTTTCGCGCTTCTTATCAGTTGCTCAAAAGTAATTTGACCGTATGAAATGCATAATATAAACGTAGAAACATATACATGAGCAGTATTTACGTAGTATCAGTGTCAAGACATACCTCTCAAATACTGTAAATCAAGTTAAAAATATCTCGAGACCGATACTGGTCATAATGAAACCATGTTTCGTGTATGTTTTCTTTAAAGTACCGAGACCAGCCATATACTGTATGTTTATGTTCCAAAATTAATATCGTTTATGGCCTTCACACGCATTGCAGTGTAATCATTCATAGCCGTTCGGGGATGCCAAATATGTAACAATGCCATAGCCAAAATGTAAATGTAGTGGCTATCTGAAGGCACCAGTTCTGTAGGGTTTGGGCATTTACTGAGACATTTATTAATTGTAGCAGTAAATCACAAAGTTGATTCTTTTGATGGCTTTAGAATCCAACCATGCGACATAACTCAAACAACGCACACACAGGTACTAATACACGAGGATACATTTATTAATACATAGAATATGCATGTAAAACTAACAGATCTTATCGAGAGGGTTATCAGAGTACAAAAGATATATATATTCAGTCAGTTACAAAGTGTTACACATATCAAGAGGACATACGTTCAGTATATCATTCATTTAGACCGTTTCATAAATGATACTGGTTATAACTTCTACATTAGATACTCAAAACAAGTACATAACTCTTAGGAATTAAATTGATATCAACTGGTTGGGATAACAATTGAATTCTCGAGCAGTAATGCATTGAAGTTGAATACTCATCCAATCTTTGGGGATTCAGATCTCCTGCGGGCACAAAGAAACAGTTGCAGGCTGTTGCTGTCCAATCCGCGCTCTCTGGCTCCGTGCCAGGCTGTGCTGTGCGGCTTGCGACGGTGCGCTGCTGATGCTCACTGACCGGCTAGTTGGTGTTGTTTAACTAGCACAGTTTGTGCACAGGAGAAAAGATGACTGTGGGTCCCAGCAAGTCAGGAAGAGGACTGGTTCGTTCCTGATGAAGAGCTAGTTCTGAATAATGATTCAGCTGTCCACAGTTCCGACCTGTTCACGAGGCCTGCTGCTGGTGCTAACCTCGGGTGGATCCTCTGGTTATTCTCTGGCAACCTCCGCTCTACACTCTTAGAACAAAGGAAAGTTCTGACACACTGGCCGTTCCGGGGTTGTCCGGGCTGAGTCTCTGGATGGTCAGGAGGCGCGCTGCGAGAATGTCCTGCCCTTGGGAGCCTTCTGCTCCTGGGCTTTCCTGCCCTGGAATTCTCCTTTGAATTCCCTTTAGAATAGTCCACTGAATTCTACTGAATCCCTTCTGAATCTTACTGAATCTCTCAGGCTCTCTGTGCTGCCTGTTTTTACCTGGAGGAACTTCAGCTCATTGATTGGCTGAAAGTTCCATGGGCATCAGAGTCCCACGTGGGTTACTCGGCCCTACCAGTCCCTGATTGGTTGATCAAGGTGAGATATGAGTCACTTACTCCTGACACTTAGGAATGCAGTCCAGATGTCCAACTGGCACTCCCTAGACAGATAGGTGCCAATGGATGACCATTGATCATGATAGCCAGGCTTAGCTAAGTGCATCCCCCTTTGGGAGCTGTCCTTATCAAAGGAACCCTAAATCAGCCTGCATGAATAGTTTCTCTGTGGCTGCACCACAGAGATGAACAGAGAAATGGGGCCTCGTTTGGGAAGGCTCAGAACACTTAATTCTTTCTTATTAATAAGCCTCGCCGGTACACCTGTAAAGCACTTTGCGTGGAGTGTCCAGAAAAGTGCTATATAAGTGTAATGTAGTGTTATTATTATTATTATTATTATTATTATTATTACTTCTATATGCATATAAAATAAGGAGACTTCTACTACACAGACACCTGAACTTTGTCATTTGTATGACACAACACTTAATACCTAATTTTGTATTTGTTACAAATTATATAATGTGTTTCACAGTTCTGTAAAAGAATCCTACACACAATTGAAAATTTCCCATTGTATAGACTGTTTAAATCAACATAATGATCAGACCAGTTGGTCTCTGGGAGCTACATGCACATTAAGTAAATTCTTCAGTTAGGTTTCTGCAGAGGTTAATTGTCTTACAAGCGATACGTCAAGAAGAACAAGGGAATGCAATAGTACATAACCCCCTGGGAACATTCCCACAGTACACTTGGGGAAACAGAAACAGACTGAAGAAAGAAACCATGAGAGTTATCTATGCTCTCTCATTAATCTTTACCTAAGGATGACTAAATGGCTTTGCTAATTTTGAATTGTAGACATGAAATACCATTTGCTTCCTTTCAAGCAAAATGTGAAGTTAAGTAAATCCTTATTCTTGCTAATGTCAAGGTAATAATTTGGAATTATAATATGAACAGTAGTATCGAAAATTAGTTATCACATGTCAGTCAGAATAAATTAATTTAATTAATACAGAAACAGTTTAGGTATATTGATGGACTGTCTCCATTGAGAATAAGTAATTATTGACTAAAATTTTGATTCAATTGTCTGTAGATGATTAAAAATGTAAATATTTATTGCTGAACAAGTGAAAACAAAAGGTTAAAATATCAATCCCCAATTCTGTACCTCTCTATGTACTCTTGTTTTGACATTTGATATATTATTATTATTAAACAGTACAGGAAAGTGAAGAAATGATTCCTCAGTAAAAGGCATTACAATTTAATTTACTTCCCTTTAGGTAATGGAGGAGTTTGAAATGTTAAATGGAGTGATGGAGTGTAACAGACCTGGAAAAGCACAAAGGATTCAATGCCATACTTTAAATTTGTTCTCAGTTTGCCTCGGCAATGTTATGATTAAATCTTGCTGGGAACTTTTAGACAGAGGGAGCCAAGCACGATTTTTGACCTGTGTGAAGGTTCTGAAAAATAAAAAAGTGTAGTTTATTACAATTTATTTGAAAATAATCTGTAAATGTAATTCTTATTTCTCAATCAAATGTGTTATTTGTAAAAATACCCTGACAGCTATATTCTTTTTAATAAGCTTCATTTGGTGAACTTCATCAGTGACCATTACATAAAGAAAACAATAGAGGTTAATCCCAAATTTAAGAATTTGTTTATTTGGTGGTTATTAAGATAGCACATTTTTAAATGTTGGCATCCATTCTGTGTTATTTTATGAGGAGATATTGGCTGTGTTACTGGAGTCAGAGATTGTTCTTGTTAAGGAATTTCCTCAATGTAATAATAATATTACCCCTCAGGACATTGAAATTTTCTCTCTCTTAAGATGATAGCCCCTTTTTGGTGCTATGGAAGGTCATGTCTGTTAATGATAAATCATTGTCAGTGTAGTAAAAAAGATAAAAAAACAACATTTCTGCTTTATTTGTGTCTAGGGAAGTTCATAGCACTCTTTCCAATGACAGGAAAGTTATTGCTTCTAAATTGCTTTGTCAGTCTGTCTGGGGGGTAGGGGGTATTTGTGGGCTTAAGTGATTGTGAATGTATAAAGTGAATATTTAATATACTGTGATATGTAAAATTAATAAAAATGCCAATGTAAATGTTATAATAATTACATTTTATTATTAGCTCTGTAGCTTATCTAGTGGTCATTTTATATATAATTGGTTTCATTTGCAATTGCACTTCAAAGTTGCATAACTCAAAGTATAACTTAAGTTTTGGCTTGGGTTAAACACAGACCCTTTTAGTCATTTTAGTGCATGTTTCAGAGGCCTGTTTCATACAGGGTTAATAAAGTGATGTTATGTTATTATACCACTGTGTAATTCTAGATTATAATTATATATATATGATTTTGTTTTAAGACTTTTTTTTTTACTCCTGCCATTTACAGTATTCACGTTTACTAACACATTCAAGTTAATTCATTATTAATATTATTAATAATACCTTCTGTATTGCAATTAAATTGGAACATGTTTACAAGTATACATCCACCAGTCCATCCATTTTCCAACAACTTTATTGAGGACAGCATAGAGGTGAGCAAGAGAGAACATGCAAACTCCACACAGATGGAACCCCAGAAACAGAACTAGAGTTCCTCAACTGTAGCTGCATCATTGACTTGGATTGTGTAGTGAAGACAGAGTTAAAATATAAGCCCACACCCCCTCCCCCCTTCTGTGAGTAGACACCCCCAAGGTATGGAATACACCCTCCAGTGCCAGAACAGAAAATAAATAGATGCTATGCCGTACAAGGTAATTTGTGTTGTTCTTGTGTATTTCTGACAACTACAGATGTACAGATGCAGCCATTCAAAGTGCGCGGTACAGACACGTACCGGAGGTAATTGGCTACAGCGTCGCGCATTGTGACGCACAATGACGCGCAAAATACCGCGGTACGTGATTGGTTGACCGACAGGGGCACTCGTGGTCCGTTGGTCGGTCGTCGAAACATTTACAGTAAATGTCTTTACTGTACCCGTTTTAGCATTGAATATTCATTTGGAATTTTACCACTGAAGGGAAATCTCAGTACCTGAGCATAAAAAGAATAGGAGCATACTGTAACGCGTGTGAAGGCCATACACGATATTAATTTTGGAACATAAACATACAGAATATGGCTGGTCTCGGTACTTTAAATAAAAAATACACACCAGTATTCCATTTCTCCCTAAATATTTTAAGCTTCGAAGTCTTAAACAAGCATACTTTTAGAATTTGATTAAAAGGGAATATAATATGGAATCGCGTATCTAAAGAAATAAATAACAATATAATTATATAATTATATTCATGTACCGCAACACAAGAATAGTACACGCTGTACATTGTCTGTTGATAATGTTTCTGGAGTGCTTTTTCAGCGCCCTGCAAGTGACCTTGCTGGTGGCACTGTGGGTTAGGTTACTGAGTCCCACCTCGCACCCTGTGTGTTCAAATCCCCCTTTTTTTTAACAAACATTTCTTTGAAAAAACAAAATGTTTCCCTGGGTCAGAGATTAAATAAAACCTCACTCAAACCAAACAAATGTATATTTCTAATTATCACAACATGATCGAATTTAAGTCATTTTAATAACAATAAATAGTCACATATGCGTTACAATATAAACATTTATATTGATTCAAATCGCGTTTTGATTTTAATCGCAAACGCGGGTTTAAATATATGTGTTTTTTGATTCACAATCAGACAAATGCAACATAAATTGATATCTTTATCTTCTAAGTATCTTAATAAACTTTCAGCATAGCTTTCTCCCCGTTTAGATTTATTTTTCTTGGGATCTTGGGATCAAACGTGGAAAGATTAGATTGTAATCATTTTTATTTTTAAAATACATTTTAGAAAATTGTAATCTATACTAAAAAGCTGTACACCACCTGCTATAAAGATACATAACAAGAACTCAGACTTGCGGAGTTAAAGCAAGTTAAAGCCTTGATTTTATATATCACCTTTAAAAGTGGCATCTCAAAGCAAAGTAAATACCCAACACTGATTGTACCCATCTGTCATGCTAATAAAGCACCTTGAATTGAGAGAGAGAGAGAAAGAGAGAGAGAGAGAGAGAGCACAGCCAGGACAGCCAGGCAAATAAGATACACTCCACAGACATTCACAAAAGCAACATAAAACGTTTGCACATATAGTTAAATTATTTGTTTTTCAGGAAGTTAAAAAAACACTTGAATTACTTATCCAGTCTCTTGAAATAAAATTATTTTCAAGCAATGCAACTAACGTCGGGCAACGTGTTTTTTTTCATCCAACAATGACAGCCACATCTTAAAACTTGTCAGTCAGCTCTTTTTTCTCTATTTGAATTGTTGCGATTCAAACAACCTGGGATAACAAGTGGTCTCAAAGTCACCGAGCTCACAGAGCTTCAACAACAAATGACAATTCCCTTAGTCCTTCCTTAGTCTTCCTGAAATTGTCAGATTATGAGTGAATAAAAGCATTTTATTAAAAACGTAATAAAAATTATTTTTTTAATCACGTATCTAAGGAAATAGCAGTATAACCTTGTTCATGCACAGTGGCATGTTACATTATTAATTTGGGTGTCTCCTCTTGCCAGAAAGCTCTAAATTGCATTTTGAGTTTGGTTTTTGACTTTTTTAAATTGCAACCCATAAATAAAGCTGATACAGTTTAAACTTTTAATTATTTTAAACTGTATTACAGCAGCACAATGCACAATGCAACGTAAATTGCAAAAATGCACTTGGAATCTGTCCAAGCCCTACTTTGTCAGGCATTTTCTTATACTGTAAGGGACATAAAAACTCCCTTTCTTTTAACAGAGCGTTTCATAATTTCTAACTACGAAAATTATTTAAACTGAGACACTTATAATTCACCCAGAGTTCGAAATATCACAAGGATCCTCAAGAGCACAGCAAAGAGTGTGTTAAAAGTATACTAGTGACAAACTAGTATACTTTATATCTTTTTTTCTGAACCGGGGAATATCTGATCATGTTTCTCTATAACAATAATAAAAAACATTATTTTACATATCACCTTTATGTGATATCACCTTAAGGACAGCACATACAAGGGTTAATTGCACAATGGACCACCCAAAGAAATTTAAAATAGTTGTCTTTAGGTGTGAGGGCAGGAGTGGATCGCAGAAGGCATAATCAGCAAATTAGGAAAACAAAGAACAGGACAGGTGAGACGTTTATCCAGAGAGCGAGAAAAGAAACAGCTGTTATGCCCAGGTTTTACGCTCTCTCTCTGCTGAATGAATAAAAGCATTTTATTAAAAATGCGTTTGCGTTTGTCTGGGTATTTACTTTGTAATCTGTGGTTTACATCTACTATATTGCTTTGAGATGCCACTTTTAAAGGTGATATGTAAAATATAGCTTTTTATTATTGTTATAGAGAAACATGATCAGATTTTCCCTGGTTCAGAAAAAAAAAGATCTAAAGTGCTTACACCTAACTTTCTTAATTAGATGTATTTAAAAAAGTGAACTACTGTAGGTGTAACATAACATTCAGAAATACAATCGAGAATAGTTTTGTGGTGTTTGTATAGATGTGTAGATTAAACTGACCCAGGGACGCCAAATAATGTAGATTAAGCTGACTCAGGGACACCAAATATGTAATCATAGTGGCTCTCTGAAGACACCGGTTCTGTAGGGTTTGGGCATTTACTGAGACAATTATTAATTGTAGCAGTAAATCACAAAGTTGATTCTTTTGATGGCTTTAGAATCCAACCATGCGACATAACTCAAACAACGCGCACACACAGGTACTAATACACGAGGATACATTTATTAATACATAGAATATGCATATAAACCTAACAGATCTTATCGAGAGGGTTATCAGAATACAAAAGATATATATTCAATCAGTTACAAAGAGTTATACATATCAAGAGGACATACGTTCAGTATATCATTCATTAAGACCGTTTCGTAAAGTGAACTTGGTTACAACTTCTACATTAGATACTCAAACAAGTACATAACTCTTAGGAATTAAATTGATATCAACTGGTTTGGATAACAATTGAATTCTCGAGCTGTAATGCATTGAAGTTGAATACTCATCCAATCTTTGGGGATTCAGATCTCCTGCGGGCACAAAGAAACAGTTGCAGGCTGTTGCTGTCCAATCCGCGCTCTCTGGCTCCGTGCCAGGCTGTGCTGTGCGGCTTGCGACGGTGCGCTGCTGATGCTCACTGACCGGCTAGTTGGTGTTGTTTAACTAGCACAGTTTGTGCACAGGAGAAAAGATGACTGTGGGTCCCAGCAAGTCAGGAAGAGGACCAGTTCGTTTATGATGAAGAGCTAGTTCTGAATAGTGATTCAGCTGTCCACAGTTCCGACCTGTTCACGGCCTGCTGCTGGTTACTCTCTGGCAACCTCCACTCTAGACTCTTAGAACAAAGGAAAGTTCTGGCACTCGGACACACTGGCCATTCCGTGGTTGTCCAGGCTGAGTCTCAGGATGGTCAGGAGGCGCGCTGCGAGAATGTCCTGCCCTTGGGAGCCTTCTGCTCCTGGGCCGTCCTGCCCTGGAATTCTCCTTTGAATTCCCTTTAGAACAGTCCACAGAATCCTCTCCAGAATCCCTTCTGAATCTTGTTGAATCTCTCTGTGTTGCCTGTTTTTACCTGGAGGAACTTCAGCTCGTTGATTGGCTGAAAGTTCCATGGGCATCAGAGTCCCACGTGGGTTACTCAGCCCTACCAGTCCCTGATTGGTTGATCAAGGTGAGATATGAGTCACTTACTCCTGACACTTAGGAATGCAATCCAGATGTCCAACTCGCACTCCCTAGACAGATAGGCCCCAATGGATGACCATTGATCATGATAGCCAGGCTTAGCTAAGTGCATCCCCCTTT